>NW_027099049.1:0-83158 GCF_037042795.1 Molothrus aeneus | reverse complement strand
AACAGTACTTTACCACTCTCCTGCCTTTTCCAATGGTTATTCTATTGGAAAAGAACGAGTTTTGGACAACTACCTTTCATTCTTGCCAAACTCTTTGCAGACCCCCGTGCAAGCTTTAGAACAAGATTTTGGATGTTTTCTTTCCTGGCAGAGTTTCTCCTTGCAAGATATGGTGGAAAAGCTTTTTGCTGAGTGTAGAGCGGCAAGACACGCAGAAGACGCAGATACGCAGCTCTCCGAAGCTAAGTGCCGGTCCCGGGCTTCTTTCGGCACAAACCGCTCTCAGGAGCTCCCTGCGCTCGCCACAATGCTCTGTGTGCGAAGAAGCCGCTTCTTCGCCTCCGGGAGAATCGGCGAGCGGCAGCTTCCCAAAGGCGAAGATGCAAGCTGCAGCACACAGGCACAGTGTGGGCAGCCTTCAGACTTCGAGAAAACAGTACTTTACCACTCTCCTGCCTTTTCATGGTTATTCTATTGGAAAAGAACGAGTTTTGGACAACTACCTTTCATTCTTGCCAAACTCTTTGCAGACCCCGTGCAAGCTTTAGAACAAGATTTTGGATGTTTTCTTTCCTGGCAGAGTTTCTCCTTGCAAGATATGGTGGAAAAGCTTTTTGCTGAGTGTAGAGCGGCAAGACACGCAGAAGACGCAGATACGCAGCTCTCCGAAGCTAAGTGCCGGTCCCGGGCTTCTTTCGGCACAAACCGCTCTCAGGAGCTCCCTGCGCTCGCCACAATGCTCTGTGTGCGAAGAAGCCGCTTCTTCGCCTCCGGGAGAATCGGCGAGCGGCAGCTTCCCAAAGGCGAAGATGCAAGCTGCAGCACACAGGCACAGTGTGGGCAGCCTTCAGACTTAGAGAAAACAGTACTTTACCACTCTCCTGCCTTTTCCATGGTTATTCTATTGGAAAAGAACGAGTTTTGGACAACTACCTTTCATTCTTGCCAAACTCTTTGCAGACCCCCGTGCAAGCTTTAGAACAAGATTTTGGATGTTTTCTTTCCTGGCAGAGTTTCTCCTTGCAAGATATGGTGGAAAAGCTTTTTGCTGAGTGTAGAGCGGCAAGACACGCAGAAGACGCAGATACGCAGCTCTCCGAAGCTAAGTGCCGGTCCCGGGCTTCTTTCGGCACAAACCGCTCTCAGGAGCTCCCTGCGCTCGCCACAATGCTCTGTGTGCGAAGAAGCAGCTTCTTCGCCTCCTGGAGAATCGGCGAGCGCAGCTTCCCAAAGGCGAAGATGCAAGCTGCAGCACACAGGCACAGTGTGGGCAGCCTTCAGACTTAGAGAAAACAGTACTTTACCACTCTCCTGCCTTTTCCATGGTATTCTATTGGAAAAGAACGAGTTTTGGACAACTACCTTTCATTCTTGCCAAACTCTTTGCAGACCCCCGTGCAAGCTTTAGAACAAGATTTTGGATGTTTTCTTTCCTGGCAGAGTTTCTCCTTGCAAGATATGGTGGAAAAGCTTTTGGCTGAGTGTAGAGCGGCAAGACACGCAGAAGACGCAGATACGCAGCTCTCCGAAGCTAAGTGCCGGTCCCGGGCTTCTTTCGGCACAAACCGCTCTCAGGAGCTCCCTGCGCTCGCCACAATGCTCTGTGTGCGAAGAAGCCGCTTCTTCGCCTCCGGGAGAATCGGCGAGCGGCAGCTTCCCAAAGGCGAAGATGCAAGCTGCAGCACGCAGGCACAGTGTGGGCAGCCTTCAGACTTCGAGAAAACAGTACTTTACCACTCTCCTGCCTTTTCCATGGTTATTCTATTGGAAAAGAACGAGTTTTGGACAACTACCTTTCATTCTTGCCAAACTCTTTGCAGACCCCCGTGCAAGCTTTAGAAGAAGATTTTGGATGTTTTCTTTCCTGGCAGAGTTTCTCCTTGCAAGATATGGTGGAAAAGCTTTTTGCTGAGTGTAGAGCGGCAAGACACGCAGAAGACGCAGATACGCAGCTCTCCGAAGCTAAGTGCCGGTCCCGGGCTTCTTTCGGCACAAACCGCTCTCAGGAGCTCCCTGCGCTCGCCACAATGCTCTGTGTGCGAAGAAGCCGCTTCTTCGCCTCCGGGAGAATCGGCGAGCGGCAGCTTCCCAAAGGCGAAGATGCAAGCTGCAGCACACAGGCACAGTGTGGGCAGCCTTCAGACTTCGAGAAAACAGTACTTTACCACTCTCCTGCCTTTTCCATGGTTATTCTATTGGAAAAGAACGAGTTTTGGACAACTACCTTTCATTCTTGCCAAACTCTTTGCAGACCCCCGTGCAAGCTTTAGAACAAGATTTTGGATGTTTTCTTTCCTGGCAGAGTTTCTCCTTGCAAGATATGGTGGAAAAGCTTTTTGCTGAGTGTAGAGCGGCAAGACACGCAGAAGACGCAGATACGCAGCTCTCCGAAGCTAAGTGCCGGTCCCGGGCTTCTTTCGGCACAAACCGCTCTCAGGAGCTCCCTGCGCTCGCCACAATGCTCTGTGTGCGAAGAAGCCGCTTCTTCGCCTCCGGGAGAATCGGCGAGCGGCAGCTTCCCAAAGGCGAAGATGCAAGCTGCAGCACGCAGGCACAGTGTGGGCAGCCTTCAGACTTAGAGAAAACAGTACTTTACCACTCTCCTGCCTTTTCCATGGTTATTCTATTGGAAAAGAACGAGTTTTGGACAACTACCTTTCATTCTTGCCAAACTCTTTGCAGACCCCCCGTGCAAGCTTTAGAACAAGATTTTGGATGTTTTCTTTCCTGGCAGAGTTTCTCCTTGCAAGATATGGTGGAAAAGCTTTTTGCTGAGTGTAGAGCGGCAAGACACGCAGAAGACGCAGATACGCAGCTCTCCGAAGCTAAGTGCCGGTCCCGGGCTTCTTTCGGCACAAACCGCTCTCAGGAGCTCCCTGCGCTCGCCACAATGCTCTGTGTGCGAAGAAGCCGCTTCTTCGCCTCCTGGAGAATCGGCGAGCGGCAGCTTCCCAAAGGCGAAGATGCAAGCTGCAGCACGCAGGCACAGTGTGGGCAGCCTTCAGACTTAGAGAAAACAGTACTTTACCACTCTCCTGCCTTTTCCATGGTTATTCTATTGGAAAAGAACGAGTTTTGGACAACTACCTTTCATTCTTGCCAAACTCTTTGCAGACCCCCGTGCAAGCTTTAGAACAAGATTTTGGATGTTTTCTTTCCTGGCAGAGTTTCTCCTTGCAAGATATGGTGGGGTGGAAAAGCTTTTTGCTGAGATGGATAGAGCGGCAAGACACGCAGAAGACGCAGATACGCAGCTGTCCGAAGCTAAGTGCCGGTCCCGGGCTTCTTTCGGCACAAACCGCTCTCAGGAGCTCCCTGCGCTCGCCACAATGCTCTGTGTGCGAAGAAGCCGCTTCTTCGCCTCCGGAGAATCGGCGAGCGGCAGCTTCCCAAAGGCGAAGATGCAAGCTGCAGCACGCAGGCACAGTGTGGGCAGCCTTCAGACTTAGAGAAAACAGTACTTTACCACTCTCCTGCCTTTTCCATGGTTATTCTATTGGAAAAGAACGAGTTTTGGACAACTACCTTTCATTCTTGCCAAACTCTTTGCAGACCCCCGTGCAAGCTTTAGAACAAGATTTTGGATGATTTCTTTCCTGGCAGAGTTTCTCCTTGCAAGATATGGTGGAAAAGCTTTTTGCTGAGTGTAGAGCGGCAAGACACGCAGAAGACGCAGATACGCAGCTCTCCGAAGCTAAGTGCCGGTCCCGGGCTTCTTTCGGCACAAACCGCTCTCAGGAGCTCCCTGCGCTCGCCACAATGCTCTGTGTGCGAAGAAGCCGCTTCTTCGCCTCCGGGAGAATCGGCGAGCGGCAGCTTCCCAAAGGCGAAGATGCAAGCTGCAGCACGCAGGCACAGTGTGGGCAGCCTTCAGACTTAGAGAAAACAGTACTTTACCACTCTCCTGCCTTTTCCATGGTTATTCTATTGGAAAAGAACGAGTTTTGGACAACTACCTTTCATTCTTGCCAAACTCTTTGCAGACCCCCGTGCAAGCTTTAGAACAAGATTTTGGATGTTTTCTTTCCTGGCAGAGTTTCTCCTTGCAAGATATGGTGGAAAAGCTTTTTGCTGAGTGTAGAGCGGCAAGACACGCAGAAGACGCAGATACGCAGCTCTCCGAAGCTAAGTGCCGGTCCCGGGCTTCTTTCGGCACAAACCGCTCTCAGGAGCTCCCTGCGCTCGCCACAATGCTCTGTGTGCGAAGAAGCCGCTTCTTCGCCTCCGGGAGAATCGGCGAGCGGCAGCTTCCCAAAGGCGAAGATGCAAGCTGCAGCACACAGGCACAGTGTGGGCAGCCTTCAGACTTCGAGAAAACAGTACTTTACCACTCTCCTGCCTTTTCCATGGTTATTCTATTGGAAAAGAACGAGTTTTGGACAACTACCTTTCATTCTTGCCAAACTCTTTGCAGACCCCCGTGCAAGCTTTAGAACAAGATTTTGGATGTTTTCTTTCCTGGCAGAGTTTCTCCTTGCAAGATATGGTGGAAAAGCTTTTTGCTGAGTGTAGAGCGGCAAGACACGCAGAAGACGCAGATACGCAGCTCTCCGAAGCTAAGTGCCGGTCCCGGGCTTCTTTCGGCACAAACCGCTCTCAGGAGCTCCCTGCGCTCGCCACAATGCTCTGTGTGCGAAGAAGCCGCTTCTTCGCCTCCGGGAGAATCGGCGAGCGGCAGCTTCCCAAAGGCGAAGATGCAAGCTGCAGCACACAGGCACAGTGTGGGCAGCCTTCAGACTTCGAGAAAACAGTACTTTACCACTCTCCTGCCTTTTCCATGGTTATTCTATTGGAAAAGAACGAGTTTTGGACAACTACCTTTCATTCTTGCCAAACTCTTTGCAGACCCCCGTGCAAGCTTTAGAACAAGATTTTGGATGTTTTCTTTCCTGGCAGAGTTTCTCCTTGCAAGATATGGTGGAAAAGCTTTTTGCTGAGTGTAGAGCGGCAAGACACGCAGAAGACGCAGATACGCAGCTCTCCGAAGCTAAGTGCCGGTCCCGGGCTTCTTTCGGCACAAACCGCTCTCAGGAGCTCCCTGCGCTCGCCACAATGCTCTGTGTGCGAAGAAGCAGCTTCTTCGCCTCCTGGAGAATCGGCGAGCGGCAGCTTCCCAAAGGCGAAGATGCAAGCTGCAGCACACAGGCACAGTGTGGGCAGCCTTCAGACTTAGAGAAAACAGTACTTTACCACTCTCCTGCCTTTTCCATGGTTATTCTATTGGAAAAGAACGAGTTTTGGACAACTACCTTTCATTCTTGCCAAACTCTTTGCAGACCCCCGTGCAAGCTTTAGAACAAGATTTTGGATGTTTTCTTTCCTGGCAGAGTTTCTCCTTGCAAGATATGGTGGAAAAGCTTTTGGCTGAGTGTAGAGCGGCAAGACACGCAGAAGACGCAGATACGCAGCTCTCCGAAGCTAAGTGCCGGTCCCGGGCTTCTTTCGGCACAAACCGCTCTCAGGAGCTCCCTGCGCTCGCCACAATGCTCTGTGTGCGAAGAAGCCGCTTCTTCGCCTCCGGGAGAATCGGCGAGCGGCAGCTTCCCAAAGGCGAAGATGCAAGCTGCAGCACGCAGGCACAGTGTGGGCAGCCTTCAGACTTCGAGAAAACAGTACTTTACCACTCTCCTGCCTTTTCCATGGTTATTCTATTGGAAAAGAACGAGTTTTGGACAACTACCTTTCATTCTTGCCAAACTCTTTGCAGACCCCCGTGCAAGCTTTAGAACAAGATTTTGGATGTTTTCTTTCCTGGCAGAGTTTCTCCTTGCAAGATATGGTGGAAAAGCTTTTTGCTGAGTGTAGAGCGGCAAGACACGCAGAAGACGCAGATACGCAGCTCTCCGAAGCTAAGTGCCGGTCCCGGGCTTCTTTCGGCACAAACCGCTCTCAGGAGCTCCCTGCGCTCGCCACAATGCTCTGTGTGCGAAGAAGCCGCTTCTTCGCCTCCTGGAGAATCGGCGAGCGGCAGCTTCCCAAAGGCGAAGATGCAAGCTGCAGCACGCAGGCACAGTGTGGGCAGCCTTCAGACTTAGAGAAAACAGTACTTTACCACTCTCCTGCCTTTTCCATGGTTATTCTATTGGAAAAGAACGAGTTTTGGACAACTACCTTTCATTCTTGCCAAACTCTTTGCAGACCCCCGTGCAAGCTTTAGAACAAGATTTTGGATGTTTTCTTTCCTGGCAGAGTTTCTCCTTGCAAGATATGGTGGAAAAGCTTTTTGCTGAGTGTAGAGCGGCAAGACACGCAGAAGACGCAGATACGCAGCTCTCCGAAGCTAAGTGCCGGTCCCGGGCTTCTTTCGGCACAAACCGCTCTCAGGAGCTCCCTGCGCTCGCCACAATGCTCTGTGTGCGAAGAAGCCGCTTCTTCGCCTCCGGGAGAATCGGCGAGCGGCAGCTTCCCAAAGGCGAAGATGCAAGCTGCAGCACACAGGCACAGTGTGGGCAGCCTTCAGACTTCGAGAAAACAGTACTTTACCACTCTCCTGCCTTTTCCATGGTTATTCTATTGGAAAAGAACGAGTTTTGGACAACTACCTTTCATTCTTGCCAAACTCTTTGCAGACCCCCGTGCAAGCTTTAGAACAAGATTTTGGATGTTTTCTTTCCTGGCAGAGTTTCTCCTTGCAAGATATGGTGGAAAAGCTTTTTGCTGAGTGTAGAGCGGCAAGACACGCAGAAGACGCAGATACGCAGCTCTCCGAAGCTAAGTGCCGGTCCCGGGCTTCTTTCGGCACAAACCGCTCTCAGGAGCTCCCTGCGCTCGCCACAATGCTCTGTGTGCGAAGAAGCAGCTTCTTCGCCTCCTGGAGAATCGGCGAGCGGCAGCTTCCCAAAGGCGAAGATGCAAGCTGCAGCACACAGGCACAGTGTGGGCAGCCTTCAGACTTAGAGAAAACAGTACTTTACCACTCTCCTGCCTTTTCCATGGTTATTCTATTGGAAAAGAACGAGTTTTGGACAACTACCTTTCATTCTTGCCAAACTCTTTGCAGACCCCCGTGCAAGCTTTAGAACAAGATTTTGGATGTTTTCTTTCCTGGCAGAGTTTCTCCTTGCAAGATATGGTGGAAAAGCTTTTGGCTGAGTGTAGAGCGGCAAGACACGCAGAAGACGCAGATACGCAGCTCTCCGAAGCTAAGTGCCGGTCCCGGGCTTCTTTCGGCACAAACCGCTCTCAGGAGCTCCCTGCGCTCGCCACAATGCTCTGTGTGCGAAGAAGCCGCTTCTTCGCCTCCGGGAGAATCGGCGAGCGGCAGCTTCCCAAAGGCGAAGATGCAAGCTGCAGCACGCAGGCACAGTGTGGGCAGCCTTCAGACTTCGAGAAAACAGTACTTTACCACTCTCCTGCCTTTTCCATGGTTATTCTATTGGAAAAGAACGAGTTTTGGACAACTACCTTTCATTCTTGCCAAACTCTTTGCAGACCCCCGTGCAAGCTTTAGAACAAGATTTTGGATGTTTTCTTTCCTGGCAGAGTTTCTCCTTGCAAGATATGGTGGAAAAGCTTTTTGCTGAGTGTAGAGCGGCAAGACACGCAGAAGACGCAGATACGCAGCTCTCCGAAGCTAAGTGCCGGTCCCGGGCTTCTTTCGGCACAAACCGCTCTCAGGAGCTCCCTGCGCTCGCCACAATGCTCTGTGTGCGAAGAAGCCGCTTCTTCGCCTCCTGGAGAATCGGCGAGCGGCAGCTTCCCAAAGGCGAAGATGCAAGCTGCAGCACGCAGGCACAGTGTGGGCAGCCTTCAGACTTAGAGAAAACAGTACTTTACCACTCTCCTGCCTTTTCCATGGTTATTCTATTGGAAAAGAACGAGTTTTGGACAACTACCTTTCATTCTTGCCAAACTCTTTGCAGACCCCCGTGCAAGCTTTAGAACAAGATTTTGGATGTTTTCTTTCCTGGCAGAGTTTCTCCTTGCAAGATATGGTGGAAAAGCTTTTTGCTGAGTGTAGAGCGGCAAGACACGCAGAAGACGCAGATACGCAGCTGTCCGAAGCTAAGTGCCGGTCCCGGGCTTCTTTCGGCACAAACCGCTCTCAGGAGCTCCCTGCGCTCGCCACAATGCTCTGTGTGCGAAGAAGCCGCTTCTTCGCCTCCGGGAGAATCGGCGAGCGGCAGCTTCCCAAAGGCGAAGATGCAAGCTGCAGCACGCAGGCACAGTGTGGGCAGCCTTCAGACTTAGAGAAAACAGTACTTTACCACTCTCCTGCCTTTTCCATGGTTATTCTATTGGAAAAGAACGAGTTTTGGACAACTACCTTTCATTCTTGCCAAACTCTTTGCAGACCCCCGTGCAAGCTTTAGAACAAGATTTTGGATGATTTCTTTCCTGGCAGAGTTTCTCCTTGCAAGATATGGTGGAAAAGCTTTTTGCTGAGTGTAGAGCGGCAAGACACGCAGAAGACGCAGATACGCAGCTCTCCGAAGCTAAGTGCCGGTCCCGGGCTTCTTTCGGCACAAACCGCTCTCAGGAGCTCCCTGCGCTCGCCACAATGCTCTGTGTGCGAAGAAGCCGCTTCTTCGCCTCCGGGAGAATCGGCGAGCGGCAGCTTCCCAAAGGCGAAGATGCAAGCTGCAGCACGCAGGCACAGTGTGGGCAGCCTTCAGACTTAGAGAAAACAGTACTTTACCACTCTCCTGCCTTTTCCATGGTTATTCTATTGGAAAAGAACGAGTTTTGGACAACTACCTTTCATTCTTGCCAAACTCTTTGCAGACCCCCGTGCAAGCTTTAGAACAAGATTTTGGATGTTTTCTTTCCTGGCAGAGTTTCTCCTTGCAAGATATGGTGGAAAAGCTTTTTGCTGAGTGTAGAGCGGCAAGACACGCAGAAGACGCAGATACGCAGCTCTCCGAAGCTAAGTGCCGGTCCCGGGCTTCTTTCGGCACAAACCGCTCTCAGGAGCTCCCTGCGCTCGCCACAATGCTCTGTGTGCGAAGAAGCCGCTTCTTCGCCTCCGGGAGAATCGGCGAGCGGCAGCTTCCCAAAGGCGAAGATGCAAGCTGCAGCACACAGGCACAGTGTGGGCAGCCTTCAGACTTCGAGAAAACAGTACTTTACCACTCTCCTGCCTTTTCCATGGTTATTCTATTGGAAAAGAACGAGTTTTGGACAACTACCTTTCATTCTTGCCAAACTCTTTGCAGACCCCCGTGCAAGCTTTAGAACAAGATTTTGGATGTTTTCTTTCCTGGCAGAGTTTCTCCTTGCAAGATATGGTGGAAAAGCTTTTTGCTGAGTGTAGAGCGGCAAGACACGCAGAAGACGCAGATACGCAGCTCTCCGAAGCTAAGTGCCGGTCCCGGGCTTCTTTCGGCACAAACCGCTCTCAGGAGCTCCCTGCGCTCGCCACAATGCTCTGTGTGCGAAGAAGCCGCTTCTTCGCCTCCGGGAGAATCGGCGAGCGGCAGCTTCCCAAAGGCGAAGATGCAAGCTGCAGCACACAGGCACAGTGTGGGCAGCCTTCAGACTTCGAGAAAACAGTACTTTACCACTCTCCTGCCTTTTCCATGGTTATTCTATTGGAAAAGAACGAGTTTTGGACAACTACCTTTCATTCTTGCCAAACTCTTTGCAGACCCCCGTGCAAGCTTTAGAACAAGATTTTGGATGTTTTCTTTCCTGGCAGAGTTTCTCCTTGCAAGATATGGTGGAAAAGCTTTTTGCTGAGTGTAGAGCGGCAAGACACGCAGAAGACGCAGATACGCAGCTCTCCGAAGCTAAGTGCCGGTCCCGGGCTTCTTTCGGCACAAACCGCTCTCAGGAGCTCCCTGCGCTCGCCACAATGCTCTGTGTGCGAAGAAGCAGCTTCTTCGCCTCCTGGAGAATCGGCGAGCGGCAGCTTCCCAAAGGCGAAGATGCAAGCTGCAGCACACAGGCACAGTGTGGGCAGCCTTCAGACTTAGAGAAAACAGTACTTTACCACTCTCCTGCCTTTTCCATGGTTATTCTATTGGAAAAGAACGAGTTTTGGACAACTACCTTTCATTCTTGCCAAACTCTTTGCAGACCCCCGTGCAAGCTTTAGAACAAGATTTTGGATGTTTTCTTTCCTGGCAGAGTTTCTCCTTGCAAGATATGGTGGAAAAGCTTTTGGCTGAGTGTAGAGCGGCAAGACACGCAGAAGACGCAGATACGCAGCTCTCCGAAGCTAAGTGCCGGTCCCGGGCTTCTTTCGGCACAAACCGCTCTCAGGAGCTCCCTGCGCTCGCCACAATGCTCTGTGTGCGAAGAAGCCGCTTCTTCGCCTCCGGGAGAATCGGCGAGCGGCAGCTTCCCAAAGGCGAAGATGCAAGCTGCAGCACGCAGGCACAGTGTGGGCAGCCTTCAGACTTCGAGAAAACAGTACTTTACCACTCTCCTGCCTTTTCCATGGTTATTCTATTGGAAAAGAACGAGTTTTGGACAACTACCTTTCATTCTTGCCAAACTCTTTGCAGACCCCCGTGCAAGCTTTAGAACAAGATTTTGGATGTTTTCTTTCCTGGCAGAGTTTCTCCTTGCAAGATATGGTGGAAAAGCTTTTTGCTGAGTGTAGAGCGGCAAGACACGCAGAAGACGCAGATACGCAGCTCTCCGAAGCTAAGTGCCGGTCCCGGGCTTCTTTCGGCACAAACCGCTCTCAGGAGCTCCCTGCGCTCGCCACAATGCTCTGTGTGCGAAGAAGCCGCTTCTTCGCCTCCGGGAGAATCGGCGAGCGGCAGCTTCCCAAAGGCAAAGATGCAAGCTGCAGCACACAGGCACAGTGTGGGCAGCCTTCAGACTTAGAGAAAACAGTACTTTACCACTCTCCTGCCTTTTCCATGGTTATTCTATTGGAAAAGAACGAGTTTTGGACAACTACCTTTCATTCTTGCCAAACTCTTTGCAGACCCCCGTGCAAGCTTTAGAACAAGATTTTGGATGTTTTCTTTCCTGGCAGAGTTTCTCCTTGCAAGATATGGTGGAAAAGCTTTTTGCTGAGTGTAGAGCGGCAAGACACGCAGAAGACGCAGATACGCAGCTCTCCGAAGCTAAGTGCCGGTCCCGGGCTTCTTTCGGCACAAACCGCTCTCAGGAGCTCCCTGCGCTCGCCACAATGCTCTGTGTGCGAAGAAGCCGCTTCTTCGCCTCCGGGAGAATCGGCGAGCGGCAGCTTCCCAAAGGCGAAGATGCAAGCTGCAGCACGCAGGCACAGTGTGGGCAGCCTTCAGACTTAGAGAAAACAGTACTTTACCACTCTCCTGCCTTTTCCATGGTTATTCTATTGGAAAAGAACGAGTTTTGGACAACTACCTTTCATTCTTGCCAAACTCTTTGCAGACCCCCGTGCAAGCTTTAGAACAAGATTTTGGATGTTTTCTTTCCTGGCAGAGTTTCTCCTTGCAAGATATGGTGGAAAAGCTTTTTGCTGAGTGTAGAGCGGCAAGACACGCAGAAGACGCAGATACGCAGCTCTCCGAAGCTAAGTGCCGGTCCCGGGCTTCTTTCGGCACAAACCGCTCTCAGGAGCTCCCTGCGCTCGCCACAATGCTCTGTGTGCGAAGAAGCCGCTTCTTCGCCTCCGGGAGAATCGGCGAGCGGCAGCTTCCCAAAGGCGAAGATGCAAGCTGCAGCACACAGGCACAGTGTGGGCAGCCTTCAGACTTAGAGAAAACAGTACTTTACCACTCTCCTGCCTTTTCCATAGTTATTCTATTGGAAAAGAACGAGTTTTGGACAACTACCTTTCATTCTTGCCAAACTCTTTGCAGACCCCCGTGCAAGCTTTAGAACAAGATTTTGGATGTTTTCTTTCCTGGCAGAGTTTCTCCTTGCAAGATATGGTGGAAAAGCTTTTTGCTGAGTGTAGAGCGGCAAGACACGCAGAAGACGCAGATACGCAGCTGTCCGAAGCTAAGTGCCGGTCCCGGGCTTCTTTCGGCACAAACCGCTCTCAGGAGCTCCCTGCGCTCGCCACAATGCTCTGTGTGCGAAGAAGCCGCTTCTTCGCCTCCTGGAGAATCGGCGAGCGGCAGCTTCCCAAAGGCGAAGATGCAAGCTGCAGCACGCAGGCACAGTGTGGGCAGCCTTCAGACTTCGAGAAAACAGTACTTTACCACTCTCCTGCCTTTTCCATGGTTATTCTATTGGAAAAGAACGAGTTTTGGACAACTACCTTTCATTCTTGCCAAACTCTTTGCAGACCCCCGTGCAAGCTTTAGAACAAGATTTTGGATGTTTTCTTTCCTGGCAGAGTTTCTCCTTGCAAGATATGGTGGAAAAGCTTTTTGCTGAGTGTAGAGCGGCAAGACACGCAGAAGACGCAGATACGCAGCTCTCCGAAGCTAAGTGCCGGTCCCGGGCTTCTTTCGGCACAAACCGCTCTCAGGAGCTCCCTGCGCTCGCCACAATGCTCTGTGTGCGAAGAAGCCGCTTCTTCGCCTCCGGGAGAATCGGCGAGCGGCAGCTTCCCAAAGGCGAAGATGCAAGCTGCAGCACACAGGCACAGTGTGGGCAGCCTTCAGACTTCGAGAAAACAGTACTTTACCACTCTCCTGCCTTTTCCATGGTTATTCTATTGGAAAAGAACGAGTTTTGGACAACTACCTTTCATTCTTGCCAAACTCTTTGCAGACCCCCGTGCAAGCTTTAGAACAAGATTTTGGATGATTTCTTTCCTGGCAGAGTTTCTCCTTGCAAGATATGGTGGAAAAGCTTTTTGCTGAGTGTAGAGCGGCAAGACACGCAGAAGACGCAGATACGCAGCTCTCCGAAGCTAAGTGCCGGTCCCGGGCTTCTTTCGGCACAAACCGCTCTCAGGAGCTCCCTGCGCTCGCCACAATGCTCTGTGTGCGAAGAAGCCGCTTCTTCGCCTCCTGGAGAATCGGCGAGCGGCAGCTTCCCAAAGGCGAAGATGCAAGCTGCAGCACGCAGGCACAGTGTGGGCAGCCTTCAGACTTAGAGAAAACAGTACTTTACCACTCTCCTGCCTTTTCCATGGTTATTCTATTGGAAAAGAACGAGTTTTGGACAACTACCTTTCATTCTTGCCAAACTCTTTGCAGACCCCCGTGCAAGCTTTAGAACAAGATTTTGGATGTTTTCTTTCCTGGCAGAGTTTCTCCTTGCAAGATATGGTGGAAAAGCTTTTTGCTGAGTGTAGAGCGGCAAGACACGCAGAAGACGCAGATACGCAGCTCTCCGAAGCTAAGTGCCGGTCCCGGGCTTCTTTCGGCACAAACCGCTCTCAGGAGCTCCCTGCGCTCGCCACAATGCTCTGTGTGCGAAGAAGCAGCTTCTTCGCCTCCTGGAGAATCGGCGAGCGGCAGCTTCCCAAAGGCGAAGATGCAAGCTGCAGCACACAGGCACAGTGTGGGCAGCCTTCAGACTTCGAGAAAACAGTACTTTACCACTCTCCTGCCTTTTCCATGGTTATTCTATTGGAAAAGAACGAGTTTTGGACAACTACCTTTCATTCTTGCCAAACTCTTTGCAGACCCCCGTGCAAGCTTTAGAACAAGATTTTGGATGTTTTCTTTCCTGGCAGAGTTTCTCCTTGCAAGATATGGTGGAAAAGCTTTTTGCTGAGTGTAGAGCGGCAAGACACGCAGAAGACGCAGATACGCAGCTCTCCGAAGCTAAGTGCCGGTCCCGGGCTTCTTTCGGCACAAACCGCTCTCAGGAGCTCCCTGCGCTCGCCACAATGCTCTGTGTGCGAAGAAGCCGCTTCTTCGCCTCCGGGAGAATCGGCGAGCGGCAGCTTCCCAAAGGCGAAGATGCAAGCTGCAGCACGCAGGCACAGTGTGGGCAGCCTTCAGACTTCGAGAAAACAGTACTTTACCACTCTCCTGCCTTTTCCATGGTTATTCTATTGGAAAAGAACGAGTTTTGGACAACTACCTTTCATTCTTGCCAAACTCTTTGCAGACCCCCGTGCAAGCTTTAGAACAAGATTTTGGATGTTTTCTTTCCTGGCAGAGTTTCTCCTTGCAAGATATGGTGGAAAAGCTTTTTGCTGAGTGTAGAGCGGCAAGACACGCAGAAGACGCAGATACGCAGCTCTCCGAAGCTAAGTGCCGGTCCCGGGCTTCTTTCGGCACAAACCGCTCTCAGGAGCTCCCTGCGCTCGCCACAATGCTCTGTGTGCGAAGAAGCCGCTTCTTCGCCTCCGGGAGAATCGGCGAGCGGCAGCTTCCCAAAGGCGAAGATGCAAGCTGCAGCACACAGGCACAGTGTGGGCAGCCTTCAGACTTCGAGAAAACAGTACTTTACCACTCTCCTGCCTTTTCCATGGTTATTCTATTGGAAAAGAACGAGTTTTGGACAACTACCTTTCATTCTTGCCAAACTCTTTGCAGACCCCCGTGCAAGCTTTAGAACAAGATTTTGGATGTTTTCTTTCCTGGCAGAGTTTCTCCTTGCAAGATATGGTGGAAAAGCTTTTTGCTGAGTGTAGAGCGGCAAGACATGCAGAAGACGCAGATACGCAGCTCTCCGAAGCTAAGTGCCGGTCCCGGGCTTCTTTCGGCACAAACCGCTCTCAGGAGCTCCCTGCGCTCGCCACAATGCTCTGTGTGCGAAGAAGCCGCTTCTTCGCCTCCGGGAGAATCGGCGAGCGGCAGCTTCCCAAAGGCGAAGATGCAAGCTGCAGCACACAGGCACAGTGTGGGCAGCCTTCAGACTTCGAGAAAACAGTACTTTACCACTCTCCTGCCTTTTCCATGGTTATTCTATTGGAAAAGAACGAGTTTTGGACAACTACCTTTCATTCTTGCCAAACTCTTTGCAGACCCCCGTGCAAGCTTTAGAACAAGATTTTGGATGTTTTCTTTCCTGGCAGAGTTTCTCCTTGCAAGATATGGTGGAAAAGCTTTTTGCTGAGTGTAGAGCGGCAAGACACGCAGAAGACGCAGATACGCAGCTCTCCGAAGCTAAGTGCCGGTCCCGGGCTTCTTTCGGCACAAACCGCTCTCAGGAGCTCCCTGCGCTCGCCACAATGCTCTGTGTGCGAAGAAGCCGCTTCTTCGCCTCCGGGAGAATCGGCGAGCGGCAGCTTCCCAAAGGCGAAGATGCAAGCTGCAGCACGCAGGCACAGTGTGGGCAGCCTTCAGACTTCGAGAAAACAGTACTTTACCACTCTCCTGCCTTTTCCATGGTTATTCTATTGGAAAAGAACGAGTTTTGGACAACTACCTTTCATTCTTGCCAAACTCTTTGCAGACCCCCGTGCAAGCTTTAGAACAAGATTTTGGATGTTTTCTTTCCTGGCAGAGTTTCTCCTTGCAAGATATGGTGGAAAAGCTTTTTGCTGAGTGTAGAGCGGCAAGACACGCAGAAGACGCAGATACGCAGCTCTCCGAAGCTAAGTGCCGGTCCCGGGCTTCTTTCGGCACAAACCGCTCTCAGGAGCTCCCTGCGCTCGCCACAATGCTCTGTGTGCGAAGAAGCCGCTTCTTCGCCTCCGGGAGAATCGGCGAGCGGCAGCTTCCCAAAGGCGAAGATGCAAGCTGCAGCACACAGGCACAGTGTGGGCAGCCTTCAGACTTCGAGAAAACAGTACTTTACCACTCTCCTGCCTTTTCCATGGTTATTCTATTGGAAAAGAACGAGTTTTGGACAACTACCTTTCATTCTTGCCAAACTCTTTGCAGACCCCCGTGCAAGCTTTAGAACAAGATTTTGGATGTTTTCTTTCCTGGCAGAGTTTCTCCTTGCAAGATATGGTGGAAAAGCTTTTTGCTGAGTGTAGAGCGGCAAGACACGCAGAAGACGCAGATACGCAGCTCTCCGAAGCTAAGTGCCGGTCCCGGGCTTCTTTCGGCACAAACCGCTCTCAGGAGCTCCCTGCGCTCGCCACAATGCTCTGTGTGCGAAGAAGCCGCTTCTTCGCCTCCGGGAGAATCGGCGAGCGGCAGCTTCCCAAAGGCGAAGATGCAAGCTGCAGCACACAGGCACAGTGTGGGCAGCCTTCAGACTTCGAGAAAACAGTACTTTACCACTCTCCTGCCTTTTCCATGGTTATTCTATTGGAAAAGAACGAGTTTTGGACAACTACCTTTCATTCTTGCCAAACTCTTTGCAGACCCCCGTGCAAGCTTTAGAACAAGATTTTGGATGTTTTCTTTCCTGGCAGAGTTTCTCCTTGCAAGATATGGTGGAAAAGCTTTTTGCTGAGTGTAGAGCGGCAAGACACGCAGAAGACGCAGATACGCAGCTCTCCGAAGCTAAGTGCCGGTCCCGGGCTTCTTTCGGCACAAACCGCTCTCAGGAGCTCCCTGCGCTCGCCACAATGCTCTGTGTGCGAAGAAGCCGCTTCTTCGCCTCCGGGAGAATCGGCGAGCGGCAGCTTCCCAAAGGCGAAGATGCAAGCTGCAGCACACAGGCACAGTGTGGGCAGCCTTCAGACTTAGAGAAAACAGTACTTTACCACTCTCCTGCCTTTTCCATGGTTATTCTATTGGAAAAGAACGAGTTTTGGACAACTACCTTTCATTCTTGCCAAACTCTTTGCAGACCCCCGTGCAAGCTTTAGAACAAGATTTTGGATGATTTCTTTCCTGGCAGAGTTTCTCCTTGCAAGATATGGTGGAAAAGCTTTTTGCTGAGTGTAGAGCGGCAAGACACGCAGAAGACGCAGATACGCAGCTCTCCGAAGCTAAGTGCCGGTCCCGGGCTTCTTTCGGCACAAACCGCTCTCAGGAGCTCCCTGCGCTCGCCACAATGCTCTGTGTGCGAAGAAGCCGCTTCTTCGCCTCCGGGAGAATCGGCGAGCGGCAGCTTCCCAAAGGCGAAGATGCAAGCTGCAGCACGCAGGCACAGTGTGGGCAGCCTTCAGACTTCGAGAAAACAGTACTTTACCACTCTCCTGCCTTTTCCATGGTTATTCTATTGGAAAAGAACGAGTTTTGGACAACTACCTTTCATTCTTGCCAAACTCTTTGCAGACCCCCGTGCAAGCTTTAGAACAAGATTTTGGATGTTTTCTTTCCTGGCAGAGTTTCTCCTTGCAAGATATGGTGGAAAAGCTTTTTGCTGAGTGTAGAGCGGCAAGACACGCAGAAGACGCAGATACGCAGCTGTCCGAAGCTAAGTGCCGGTCCCGGGCTTCTTTCGGCACAAACCGCTCTCAGGAGCTCCCTGCGCTCGCCACAATGCTCTGTGTGCGAAGAAGCCGCTTCTTCGCCTCCGGGAGAATCGGCGAGCGGCAGCTTCCCAAAGGCGAAGATGCAAGCTGCAGCACACAGGCACAGTGTGGGCAGCCTTCAGACTTAGAGAAAACAGTACTTTACCACTCTCCTGCCTTTTCCATGGTTATTCTATTGGAAAAGAACGAGTTTTGGACAACTACCTTTCATTCTTGCCAAACTCTTTGCAGACCCCCGTGCAAGCTTTAGAACAAGATTTTGGATGTTTTCTTTCCTGGCAGAGTTTCTCCTTGCAAGATATGGTGGAAAAGCTTTTTGCTGAGTGTAGAGCGGCAAGACACGCAGAAGACGCAGATACGCAGCTCTCCGAAGCTAAGTGCCGGTCCCGGGCTTCTTTCGGCACAAACCGCTCTCAGGAGCTCCCTGCGCTCGCCACAATGCTCTGTGTGCGAAGAAGCCGCTTCTTCGCCTCCGGGAGAATCGGCGAGCGGCAGCTTCCCAAAGGCGAAGATGCAAGCTGCAGCACGCAGGCACAGTGTGGGCAGCCTTCAGACTTAGAGAAAACAGTACTTTACCACTCTCCTGCCTTTTCCATGGTTATTCTATTGGAAAAGAACGAGTTTTGGACAACTACCTTTCATTCTTGCCAAACGCTTTGCAGACCCCCGTGCAAGCTTTAGAACAAGATTTTGGATGTTTTCTTTCCTGGCAGAGTTTCTCCTTGCAAGATATGGTGGAAAAGCTTTTTGCTGAGTGTAGAGCGGCAAGACACGCAGAAGACGCAGATACGCAGCTCTCCGAAGCTAAGTGCCGGTCCCGGGCTTCTTTCGGCACAAACCGCTCTCAGGAGCTCCCCGCGCTCGCCACAATGCTCTGTGTGCGAAGAAGCCGCTTCTTCGCCTCCGGGAGAATCGGCGAGCGGCAGCTTCCCAAAGGCGAAGATGCAAGCTGCAGCACACAGGCACAGTGTGGGCAGCCTTCAGACTTAGAGAAAACAGTACTTTACCACTCTCCTGCCTTTTCCATGGTTATTCTATTGGAAAAGAACGAGTTTTGGACAACTACCTTTCATTCTTGCCAAACTCTTTGCAGACCCCCGTGCAAGCTTTAGAACAAGATTTTGGATGTTTTCTTTCCTGGCAGAGTTTCTCCTTGCAAGATATGGTGGAAAAGCTTTTTGCTGAGTGTAGAGCGGCAAGACACGCAGAAGACGCAGATACGCAGCTCTCCGAGGGTAAGTGCCGGTCCCGGGCTTCTTTCGGCACAAACCGCTCTCAGGAGCTCCCTGCGCTCGCCACAATGCTCTGTGTGCGAAGAAGCCGCTTCTTCGCCTCCGGGAGAATCGGCGAGCGGCAGCTTCCCAAAGGCGAAGATGCAAGCTGCAGCACACAGGCGCAGTGTGGGCAGCCTTCAGACTTCGAGAAAACAGTACTTTACCACTCTCCTGCCTTTTCCATGGTTATTCTATTGGAAAAGAACGAGTTTTGGACAACTACCTTTCATTCTTGCCAAACTCTTTGCAGACCCCCGTGCAAGCTTTAGAACAAGATTTTGGATGTTTTCTTTCCTGGCAGAGTTTCTCCTTGCAAGATATGGTGGAAAAGCTTTTTACTGAGTGTAGAGCGGCAAGACACGCAGAAGACGCAGATACGCAGCTCTCCGAAGCTAAGTGCCGGTCCCGGGCTTCTTTCGGCACAAACCGCTCTCAGGAGCTCCCTGCGCTCGCCACAATGCTCTGTGTGCGAAGAAGCCGCTTCTTCGCCTCCGGGAGAATCGGCGAGCGGCAGCTTCCCAAAGGCGAAGATGCAAGCTGCAGCACACAGGCACAGTGTGGGCAGCCTTCAGACTTAGAGAAAACAGTACTTTACCACTCTCCTGCCTTTTCCATGGTTATTCTATTGGAAAAGAACGAGTTTTGGACAACTACCTTTCATTCTTGCCAAACTCTTTGCAGACCCCCGTGCAAGCTTTAGAACAAGATTTTGGATGTTTTCTTTCCTGGCAGAGTTTCTCCTTGCAAGATATGGTGGAAAAGCTTTTTGCTGAGTGTAGAGCGGCAAGACACGCAGAAGACGCAGATACGCAGCTCTCCGAAGCTAAGTGCCGGTCCCGGGCTTCTTTCGGCACAAACCGCTCTCAGGAGCTCCCTGCGCTCGCCACAATGCTCTGTGTGCGAAGAAGCCGCTTCTTCGCCTCCTGGAGAATCGGCGAGCGGCAGCTTCCCAAAGGCGAAGATGCAAGCTGCAGCACGCAGGCACAGTGTGGGCAGCCTTCAGACTTAGAGAAAACAGTACTTTACCACTCTCCTGCCTTTTCCATGGTTATTCTATTGGAAAAGAACGAGTTTTGGACAACTACCTTTCATTCTTGCCAAACTCTTTGCAGACCCCCGTGCAAGCTTTAGAACAAGATTTTGGATGTTTTCTTTCCTGGCAGAGTTTCTCCTTGCAAGATATGGTGGAAAAGCTTTTTGCTGAGTGTAGAGCGGCAAGACACGCAGAAGACGCAGATACGCAGCTCTCCGAAGCTAAGTGCCGGTCCCGGGCTTCTTTCGGCACAAACCGCTCTCAGGAGCTCCCTGCGCTCGCCACAATGCTCTGTGTGCGAAGAAGCAGCTTCTTCGCCTCCTGGAGAATCGGCGAGCGGCAGCTTCCCAAAGGCGAAGATGCAAGCTGCAGCACACAGGCACAGTGTGGGCAGCCTTCAGACTTAGAGAAAACAGTACTTTACCACTCTCCTGCCTTTTCCATGGTTATTCTATTGGAAAAGAACGAGTTTTGGACAACTACCTTTCATTCTTGCCAAACTCTTTGCAGACCCCCGTGCAAGCTTTAGAACAAGATTTTGGATGTTTTCTTTCCTGGCAGAGTTTCTCCTTGCAAGATATGGTGGAAAAGCTTTTGGCTGAGTGTAGAGCGGCAAGACACGCAGAAGACGCAGATACGCAGCTCTCCGAAGCTAAGTGCCGGTCCCGGGCTTCTTTCGGCACAAACCGCTCTCAGGAGCTCCCTGCGCTCGCCACAATGCTCTGTGTGCGAAGAAGCCGCTTCTTCGCCTCCGGGAGAATCGGCGAGCGGCAGCTTCCCAAAGGCGAAGATGCAAGCTGCAGCACGCAGGCACAGTGTGGGCAGCCTTCAGACTTCGAGAAAACAGTACTTTACCACTCTCCTGCCTTTTCCATGGTTATTCTATTGGAAAAGAACGAGTTTTGGACAACTAC
The DNA here is from genome assembly GCF_037042795.1 of Molothrus aeneus. NCBI lineage: Eukaryota > Metazoa > Chordata > Aves > Passeriformes > Icteridae > Molothrus > Molothrus aeneus. Next base: position 62,824 of record NW_027099049.1, on the reverse strand, counting down.
CTTTCATTCTTGCCAAACTCTTTGCAGACCCCCGTGCAAGCTTTAGAACAAGATTTTGGATGTTTTCTTTCCTGGCAGAGTTTCTCCTTGCAAGATATGGTGGAAAAGCTTTTTGCTGAGTGTAGAGCGGCAAGACACGCAGAAGACGCAGATACGCAGCTCTCCGAAGCTAAGTGCCGGTCCCGGGCTTCTTTCGGCACAAACCGCTCTCAGGAGCTCCCTGCGCTCGCCACAATGCTCTGTGTGCGAAGAAGCCGCTTCTTCGCCTCCGGGAGAATCGGCGAGCGGCAGCTTCCCAAAGGCGAAGATGCAAGCTGCAGCACACAGGCACAGTGTGGGCAGCCTTCAGACTTCGAGAAAACAGTACTTTACCACTCTCCTGCCTTTTCCATGGTTATTCTATTGGAAAAGAACGAGTTTTGGACAACTACCTTTCATTCTTGCCAAACTCTTTGCAGACCCCCGTGCAAGCTTTAGAACAAGATTTTGGATGTTTTCTTTCCTGGCAGAGTTTCTCCTTGCAAGATATGGTGGAAAAGCTTTTTGCTGAGTGTAGAGCGGCAAGACACGCAGAAGACGCAGATACGCAGCTGTCCGAAGCTAAGTGCCGGTCCCGGGCTTCTTTCGGCACAAACTGCTCTCAGGAGCTCCCTGCGCTCGCCACAATGCTCTGTGTGCGAAGAAGCCGCTTCTTCGCCTCCGGGAGAATCGGCGAGCGGCAGCTTCCCAAAGGCGAAGATGCAAGCTGCAGCACACAGGCACAGTGTGGGCAGCCTTCAGACTTAGAGAAAACAGTACTTTACCACTCTCCTGCCTTTTCCATGGTTATTCTATTGGAAAAGAACGAGTTTTGGACAACTACCTTTCATTCTTGCCAAACTCTTTGCAGACCCCCGTGCAAGCTTTAGAACAAGATTTTGGATGTTTTCTTTCCTGGCAGAGTTTCTCCTTGCAAGATATGGTGGAAAAGCTTTTTGCTGAGTGTAGAGCGGCAAGACACGCAGAAGACGCAGATACGCAGCTCTCCGAAGCTAAGTGCCGGTCCCGGGCTTCTTTCGGCACAAACCGCTCTCAGGAGCTCCCTGCGCTCGCCACAATGCTCTGTGTGCGAAGAAGCCGCTTCTTCGCCTCCGGGAGAATCGGCGAGCGGCAGCTTCCCAAAGGTGAAGATGCAAGCTGCAGCACGCAGGCACAGTGTGGGCAGCCTTCAGACTTAGAGAAAACAGTACTTTACCACTCTCCTGCCTTTTCCATGGTTATTCTATTGGAAAAGAACGAGTTTTGGACAACTACCTTTCATTCTTGCCAAACTCTTTGCAGACCCCCGTGCAAGCTTTAGAACAAGATTTTGGATGTTTTCTTTCCTGGCAGAGTTTCTCCTTGCAAGATATGGTGGAAAAGCTTTTTGCTGAGTGTAGAGCGGCAAGACACGCAGAAGACGCAGATACGCAGCTCTCCGAAGCTAAGTGCCGGTCCCGGGCTTCTTTCGGCACAAACCGCTCTCAGGAGCTCCCTGCGCTCGCCACAATGCTCTGTGTGCGAAGAAGCCGCTTCTTCGCCTCCGGGAGAATCGGCGAGCGGCAGCTTCCCAAAGGCGAAGATGCAAGCTGCAGCACACAGGCACAGTGTGGGCAGCCTTCAGACTTAGAGAAAACAGTACTTTACCACTCTCCTGCCTTTTCCATGGTTATTCTATTGGAAAAGAACGAGTTTTGGACAACTACCTTTCATTCTTGCCAAACTCTTTGCAGACCCCCGTGCAAGCTTTAGAACAAGATTTTGGATGTTTTCTTTCCTGGCAGAGTTTCTCCTTGCAAGATATGGTGGAAAAGCTTTTTGCTGAGTGTAGAGCGGCAAGACACGCAGAAGACGCAGATACGCAGCTCTCCGAAGCTAAGTGCCGGTCCCGGGCTTCTTTCGGCACAAACCGCTCTCAGGAGCTCCCTGCGCTCGCCACAATGCTCTGTGTGCGAAGAAGCCGCTTCTTCGCCTCCGGGAGAATCGGCGAGCGGCAGCTTCCCAAAGGCGAAGATGCAAGCTGCAGCACACAGGCACAGTGTGGGCAGCCTTCAGACTTAGAGAAAACAGTACTTTACCACTCTCCTGCCTTTTCCATGGTTATTCTATTGGAAAAGAACGAGTTTTGGACAACTACCTTTCATTCTTGCCAAACTCTTTGCAGACCCCCGTGCAAGCTTTAGAACAAGATTTTGGATGTTTTCTTTCCTGGCAGAGTTTCTCCTTGCAAGATATGGTGGAAAAGCTTTTTGCTGAGTGTAGAGCGGCAAGACACGCAGAAGACGCAGATACGCAGCTCTCCGAGGGTAAGTGCCGGTCCCGGGCTTCTTTCGGCACAAACCGCTCTCAGGAGCTCCCTGCGCTCGCCACAATGCTCTGTGTGCGAAGAAGCCGCTTCTTCGCCTCCTGGAGAATCGGCGAGCGGCAGCTTCCCAAAGGCGAAGATGCAAGCTGCAGCACACAGGCACAGTGTGGGCAGCCTTCAGACTTCGAGAAAACAGTACTTTACCACTCTCCTGCCTTTTCCATGGTTATTCTATTGGAAAAGAACGAGTTTTGGACAACTACCTTTCATTCTTGCCAAACTCTTTGCAGACCCCCGTGCAAGCTTTAGAACAAGATTTTGGATGTTTTCTTTCCTGGCAGAGTTTCTCCTTGCAAGATATGGTGGAAAAGCTTTTTGCTGAGTGTAGAGCGGCAAGACACGCAGAAGACGCAGATACGCAGCTGTCCGAAGCTAAGTGCCGGTCCCGGGCTTCTTTCGGCACAAACCGCTCTCAGGAGCTCCCTGCGCTCGCCACAATGCTCTGTGTGCGAAGAAGCCGCTTCTTCGCCTCCGGGAGAATCGGCGAGCGGCAGCTTCCCAAAGGCGAAGATGCAAGCTGCAGCACGCAGGCACAGTGTGGGCAGCCTTCAGACTTAGAGAAAACAGTACTTTACCACTCTCCTGCCTTTTCCATGGTTATTCTATTGGAAAAGAACGAGTTTTGGACAACTACCTTTCATTCTTGCCAAACTCTTTGCAGACCCCCGTGCAAGCTTTAGAACAAGATTTTGGATGTTTTCTTTCCTGGCAGAGTTTCTCCTTGCAAGATATGGTGGAAAAGCTTTTTGCTGAGTGTAGAGCGGCAAGACACGCAGAAGACGCAGATACGCAGCTCTCCGAAGCTAAGTGCCGGTCCCGGGCTTCTTTCGGCACAAACCGCTCTCAGGAGCTCCCTGCGCTCGCCACAATGCTCTGTGTGCGAAGAAGCCGCTTCTTCGCCTCCGGGAGAATCGGCGAGCGGCAGCTTCCCAAAGGCGAAGATGCAAGCTGCAGCACGCAGGCACAGTGTGGGCAGCCTTCAGACTTAGAGAAAACAGTACTTTACCACTCTCCTGCCTTTTCCATGGTTATTCTATTGGAAAAGAACGAGTTTTGGACAACTACCTTTCATTCTTGCCAAACTCTTTGCAGACCCCCGTGCAAGCTTTAGAACAAGATTTTGGATGTTTTCTTTCCTGGCAGAGTTTCTCCTTGCAAGATATGGTGGAAAAGCTTTTGGCTGAGTGTAGAGCGGCAAGACACGCAGAAGACGCAGATACGCAGCTCTCCGAAGCTAAGTGCCGGTCCCGGGCTTCTTTCGGCACAAACCGCTCTCAGGAGCTCCCTGCGCTCGCCACAATGCTCTGTGTGCGAAGAAGCAGCTTCTTCGCCTCCTGGAGAATCGGCGAGCGGCAGCTTCCCAAAGGCGAAGATGCAAGCTGCAGCACACAGGCACAGTGTGGGCAGCCTTCAGACTTCGAGAAAACAGTACTTTACCACTCTCCTGCCTTTTCCATGGTTATTCTATTGGAAAAGAACGAGTTTTGGACAACTACCTTTCATTCTTGCCAAACTCTTTGCAGACCCCCGTGCAAGCTTTAGAACAAGATTTTGGATGTTTTCTTTCCTGGCAGAGTTTCTCCTTGCAAGATATGGTGGAAAAGCTTTTTGCTGAGTGTAGAGCGGCAAGACACGCAGAAGACGCAGATACGCAGCTCTCCGAAGCTAAGTGCCGGTCCCGGGCTTCTTTCGGCACAAACCGCTCTCAGGAGCTCCCTGCGCTCGCCACAATGCTCTGTGTGCGAAGAAGCAGCTTCTTCGCCTCCGGGAGAATCGGCGAGCGGCAGCTTCCCAAAGGCGAAGATGCAAGCTGCAGCACGCAGGCACAGTGTGGGCAGCCTTCAGACTTAGAGAAAACAGTACTTTACCACTCTCCTGTCTTTTCCATGGTTATTCTATTGGAAAAGAACGAGTTTTGGACAACTACCTTTCATTCTTGCCAAACTCTTTGCAGACCCCCGTGCAAGCTTTAGAACAAGATTTTGGATGTTTTCTTTCCTGGCAGAGTTTCTCCTTGCAAGATATGGTGGAAAAGCTTTTTGCTGAGTGTAGAGCGGCAAGACACGCAGAAGACGCAGATACGCAGCTCTCCGAAGCTAAGTGCCGGTCCCGGGCTTCTTTCGGCACAAACCGCTCTCAGGAGCTCCCTGCGCTCGCCACAATGCTCTGTGTGCGAAGAAGCCGCTTCTTCGCCTCCGGGAGAATCGGCGAGCGGCAGCTTCCCAAAGGCGAAGATGCAAGCTGCAGCACGCAGGCACAGTGTGGGCAGCCTTCAGACTTAGAGAAAACAGTACTTTACCACTCTCCTGCCTTTTCCATGGTTATTCTATTGGAAAAGAACGAGTTTTGGACAACTACCTTTCATTCTTGCCAAACTCTTTGCAGACCCCCGTGCAAGCTTTAGAACAAGATTTTGGATGTTTTCTTTCCTGGCAGAGTTTCTCCTTGCAAGATATGGTGGAAAAGCTTTTTGCTGAGTGTAGAGCAGCAAGACACGCAGAAGACGCAGATACGCAGCTCTCCGAAGCTAAGTGCCGGTCCCGGGCTTCTTTCGGCACAAACCGCTCTCAGGAGCTCCCTGCGCTCGCCACAATGCTCTGTGTGCGAAGAAGCCGCTTCTTCGCCTCCGGGAGAATCGGCGAGCGGCAGCTTCCCAAAGGCGAAGATGCAAGCTGCAGCACACAGGCACAGTGTGGGCAGCCTTCAGACTTAGAGAAAACAGTACTTTACCACTCTCCTGCCTTTTCCATGGTTATTCTATTGGAAAAGAACGAGTTTTGGACAACTACCTTTCATTCTTGCCAAACTCTTTGCAGACCCCCGTGCAAGCTTTAGAACAAGATTTTGGATGTTTTCTTTCCTGGCAGAGTTTCTCCTTGCAAGATATGGTGGAAAAGCTTTTTGCTGAGTGTAGAGCGGCAAGACACGCAGAAGACGCAGATACGCAGCTCTCCGAAGCTAAGTGCCGGTCCCGGGCTTCTTTCGGCACAAACCGCTCTCAGGAGCTCCCTGCGCTCGCCACAATGCTCTGTGTGCGAAGAAGCCGCTTCTTCGCCTCCGGGAGAATCGGCGAGCGGCAGCTTCCCAAAGGCGAAGATGCAAGCTGCAGCACACAGGCACAGTGTGGGCAGCCTTCAGACTTCGAGAAAACAGTACTTTACCACTCTCCTGCCTTTTCCATGGTTATTCTATTGGAAAAGAACGAGTTTTGGACAACTACCTTTCATTCTTGCCAAACTCTTTGCAGACCCCCGTGCAAGCTTTAGAACAAGATTTTGGATGTTTTCTTTCCTGGCAGAGTTTCTCCTTGCAAGATATGCTGGAAAAGCTTTTTGCTGAGTGTAGAGCGGCAAGACACGCAGAAGACGCAGATACGCAGCTCTCCGAAGCTAAGTGCCGGTCCCGGGCTTCTTTCGGCACAAACCGCTCTCAGGAGCTCCCTGCGCTCGCCACAATGCTCTGTGTGCGAAGAAGCCGCTTCTTCGCCTCCGGGAGAATCGGCGAGCGGCAGCTTCCCAAAGGCGAAGATGCAAGCTGCAGCACACAGGCACAGTGTGGGCAGCCTTCAGACTTCGAGAAAACAGTACTTTACCACTCTCCTGCCTTTTCCATGGTTATTCTATTGGAAAAGAACGAGTTTTGGACAACTACCTTTCATTCTTGCCAAACTCTTTGCAGACCCCCGTGCAAGCTTTAGAACAAGATTTTGGATGTTTTCTTTCCTGGCAGAGTTTCTCCTTGCAAGATATGGTGGAAAAGCTTTTTGCTGAGTGTAGAGCGGCAAGACACGCAGAAGACGCAGATACGCAGCTCTCCGAAGCTAAGTGCCGGTCCCGGGCTTCTTTCGGCACAAACCGCTCTCAGGAGCTCCCTGCGCTCGCCACAATGCTCTGTGTGCGAAGAAGCCGCTTCTTCGCCTCCGGGAGAATCGGCGAGCGGCAGCTTCCCAAAGGCGAAGATGCAAGCTGCAGCACACAGGCACAGTGTGGGCAGCCTTCAGACTTCGAGAAAACAGTACTTTACCACTCTCCTGCCTTTTCCATGGTTATTCTATTGGAAAAGAACGAGTTTTGGACAACTACCTTTCATTCTTGCCAAACTCTTTGCAGACCCCCGTGCAAGCTTTAGAACAAGATTTTGGATGTTTTCTTTCCTGGCAGAGTTTCTCCTTGCAAGATATGGTGGAAAAGCTTTTTGCTGAGTGTAGAGCGGCAAGACACGCAGAAGACGCAGATACGCAGCTCTCCGAAGCTAAGTGCCGGTGCCGGGCTTCTTTCGGCACAAACCGCTCTCAGGAGCTCCCTGCGCTCGCCACAATGCTCTGTGTGCGAAGAAGCCGCTTCTTCGCCTCCGGGAGAATCGGCGAGCGGCAGCTTCCCAAAGGCGAAGATGCAAGCTGCAGCACGCAGGCACAGTGTGGGCAGCCTTCAGACTTAGAGAAAACAGTACTTTACCACTCTCCTGCCTTTTCCATGGTTATTCTATTGGAAAAGAACGAGTTTTGGACAACTACCTTTCATTCTTGCCAAACTCTTTGCAGACCCCCGTGCAAGCTTTAGAACAAGATTTTGGATGTTTTCTTTCCTGGCAGAGTTTCTCCTTGCAAGATATGGTGGAAAAGCTTTTTGCTGAGTGTAGAGCGGCAAGACACGCAGAAGACGCAGATACGCAGCTCTCCGAAGCTAAGTGCCGGTCCCGGGCTTCTTTCGGCACAAACCGCTCTCAGGAGCTCCCTGCGCTCGCCACAATGCTCTGTGTGCGAAGAAGCCGCTTCTTCGCCTCCTGGAGAATCGGCGAGCGGCAGCTTCCCAAAGGCGAAGATGCAAGCTGCAGCACACAGGCACAGTGTGGGCAGCCTTCAGACTTCGAGAAAACAGTACTTTACCACTCTCCTGCCTTTTCCATGGTTATTCTATTGGAAAAGAACGAGTTTTGGACAACTACCTTTCATTCTTGCCAAACTCTTTGCAGACCCCCGTGCAAGCTTTAGAACAAGATTTTGGATGTTTTCTTTCCTGGCAGAGTTTCTCCTTGCAAGATATGGTGGAAAAGCTTTTTGCTGAGTGTAGAGCGGCAAGACACGCAGAAGACGCAGATACGCAGCTCTCCGAAGCTAAGTGCCGGTCCCGGGCTTCTTTCGGCACAAACCGCTCTCAGGAGCTCCCTGCGCTCGCCACAATGCTCTGTGTGCGAAGAAGCCGCTTCTTCGCCTCCGGGAGAATCGGCGAGCGGCAGCTTCCCAAAGGCGAAGATGCAAGCTGCAGCACGCAGGCACAGTGTGGGCAGCCTTCAGACTTCGAGAAAACAGTACTTTACCACTCTCCTGCCTTTTCCATGGTTATTCTATTGGAAAAGAACGAGTTTTGGACAACTACCTTTCATTCTTGCCAAACTCTTTGCAGACCCCCGTGCAAGCTTTAGAACAAGATTTTGGATGTTTTCTTTCCTGGCAGAGTTTCTCCTTGCAAGATATGGTGGAAAAGCTTTTTGCTGAGTGTAGAGCGGCAAGACACGCAGAAGACGCAGATACGCAGCTCTCCGAAGCTAAGTGCCGGTGCCGGGCTTCTTTCGGCACAAACCGCTCTCAGGAGCTCCCTGCGCTCGCCACAATGCTCTGTGTGCGAAGAAGCCGCTTCTTCGCCTCCGGGAGAATCGGCGAGCGGCAGCTTCCCAAAGGCGAAGATGCAAGCTGCAGCACGCAGGCACAGTGTGGGCAGCCTTCAGACTTAGAGAAAACAGTACTTTACCACTCTCCTGCCTTTTCCATGGTTATTCTATTGGAAAAGAACGAGTTTTGGACAACTACCTTTCATTCTTGCCAAACTCTTTGCAGACCCCCGTGCAAGCTTTAGAAGAAGATTTTGGATGTTTTCTTTCCTGGCAGAGTTTCTCCTTGCAAGATATGGTGGAAAAGCTTTTTGCTGAGTGTAGAGCGGCAAGACACGCAGAAGACGCAGATACGCAGCTCTCCGAAGCTAAGTGCCGGTCCCGGGCTTCTTTCGGCACAAACCGCTCTCAGGAGCTCCCTGCGCTCGCCACAATGCTCTGTGTGCGAAGAAGCCGCTTCTTCGCCTCCGGGAGAATCGGCGAGCGGCAGCTTCCCAAAGGCGAAGATGCAAGCTGCAGCACACAGGCACAGTGTGGGCAGCCTTCAGACTTCGAGAAAACAGTACTTTACCACTCTCCTGCCTTTTCCATGGTTATTCTATTGGAAAAGAACGAGTTTTGGACAACTACCTTTCATTCTTGCCAAACTCTTTGCAGACCCCCGTGCAAGCTTTAGAACAAGATTTTGGATGTTTTCTTTCCTGGCAGAGTTTCTCCTTGCAAGATATGGTGGAAAAGCTTTTTGCTGAGTGTAGAGCGGCAAGACACGCAGAAGACGCAGATACGCAGCTCTCCGAAGCTAAGTGCCGGTGCCGGGCTTCTTTCGGCACAAACCGCTCTCAGGAGCTCCCTGCGCTCGCCACAATGCTCTGTGTGCGAAGAAGCCGCTTCTTCGCCTCCGGGAGAATCGGCGAGCGGCAGCTTCCCAAAGGCGAAGATGCAAGCTGCAGCACGCAGGCACAGTGTGGGCAGCCTTCAGACTTAGAGAAAACAGTACTTTACCACTCTCCTGCCTTTTCCATGGTTATTCTATTGGAAAAGAACGAGTTTTGGACAACTACCTTTCATTCTTGCCAAACTCTTTGCAGACCCCCGTGCAAGCTTTAGAACAAGATTTTGGATGTTTTCTTTCCTGGCAGAGTTTCTCCTTGCAAGATATGGTGGAAAAGCTTTTTGCTGAGTGTAGAGCGGCAAGACACGCAGAAGACGCAGATACGCAGCTCTCCGAAGCTAAGTGCCGGTCCCGGGCTTCTTTCGGCACAAACCGCTCTCAGGAGCTCCCTGCGCTCGCCACAATGCTCTGTGTGCGAAGAAGCCGCTTCTTCGCCTCCTGGAGAATCGGCGAGCGGCAGCTTCCCAAAGGCGAAGATGCAAGCTGCAGCACACAGGCACAGTGTGGGCAGCCTTCAGACTTCGAGAAAACAGTACTTTACCACTCTCCTGCCTTTTCCATGGTTATTCTATTGGAAAAGAACGAGTTTTGGACAACTACCTTTCATTCTTGCCAAACTCTTTGCAGACCCCCGTGCAAGCTTTAGAACAAGATTTTGGATGTTTTCTTTCCTGGCAGAGTTTCTCCTTGCAAGATATGGTGGAAAAGCTTTTTGCTGAGTGTAGAGCGGCAAGACACGCAGAAGACGCAGATACGCAGCTCTCCGAAGCTAAGTGCCGGTCCCGGGCTTCTTTCGGCACAAACTGCTCTCAGGAGCTCCCTGCGCTCGCCACAATGCTCTGTGTGCGAAGAAGCCGCTTCTTCGCCTCCGGGAGAATCGGCGAGCGGCAGCTTCCCAAAGGCGAAGATGCAAGCTGCAGCACGCAGGCGCAGTGTGGGCAGCCTTCAGACTTCGAGAAAACAGTACTTTACCACTCTCCTGCCTTTTCCATGGTTATTCTATTGGAAAAGAACGAGTTTTGGACAACTACCTTTCATTCTTGCCAAACTCTTTGCAGACCCCCGTGCAAGCTTTAGAACAAGATTTTGGATGTTTTCTTTCCTGGCAGAGTTTCTCCTTGCAAGATATGGTGGAAAAGCTTTTTGCTGAGTGTAGAGCGGCAAGACACGCAGAAGACGCAGATACGCAGCTCTCCGAAGCTAAGTGCCGGTCCCGGGCTTCTTTCGGCACAAACCGCTCTCAGGAGCTCCCTGCGCTCGCCACAATGCTCTGTGTGCGAAGAAGCCGCTTCTTCGCCTCCTGGAGAATCGGCGAGCGGCAGCTTCCCAAAGGCGAAGATGCAAGCTGCAGCACGCAGGCACAGTGTGGGCAGCCTTCAGACTTCGAGAAAACAGTACTTTACCACTCTCCTGCCTTTTCCATGGTTATTCTATTGGAAAAGAACGAGTTTTGGACAACTACCTTTCATTCTTGCCAAACTCTTTGCAGACCCCCGTGCAAGCTTTAGAACAAGATTTTGGATGTTTTCTTTCCTGGCAGAGTTTCTCCTTGCAAGATATGGTGGAAAAGCTTTTTGCTGAGTGTAGAGCGGCAAGACACGCAGAAGACGCAGATACGCAGCTCTCCGAAGCTAAGTGCCGGTCCCGGGCTTCTTTCGGCACAAACCGCTCTCAGGAGCTCCCTGCGCTCGCCACAATGCTCTGTGTGCGAAGAAGCCGCTTCTTCGCCTCCGGGAGAATCGGCGAGCGGCAGCTTCCCAAAGGCGAAGATGCAAGCTGCAGCACACAGGCACAGTGTGGGCAGCCTTCAGACTTCGAGAAAACAGTACTTTACCACTCTCCTGCCTTTTCCATGGTTATTCTATTGGAAAAGAACGAGTTTTGGACAACTACCTTTCATTCTTGCCAAACTCTTTGCAGACCCCCGTGCAAGCTTTAGAACAAGATTTTGGATGTTTTCTTTCCTGGCAGAGTTTCTCCTTGCAAGATATGGTGGAAAAGCTTTTTGCTGAGTGTAGAGCGGCAAGACACGCAGAAGACGCAGATACGCAGCTCTCCGAAGCTAAGTGCCGGTCCCGGGCTTCTTTCGGCACAAACCGCTCTCAGGAGCTCCCTGCGCTCGCCACAATGCTCTGTGTGCGAAGAAGCCGCTTCTTCGCCTCCGGGAGAATCGGCGAGCGGCAGCTTCCCAAAGGCGAAGATGCAAGCTGCAGCACACAGGCACAGTGTGGGCAGCCTTCAGACTTAGAGAAAACAGTACTTTACCACTCTCCTGCCTTTTCCATGGTTATTCTATTGGAAAAGAACGAGTTTTGGACAACTACCTTTCATTCTTGCCAAACTCTTTGCAGACCCCCGTGCAAGCTTTAGAACAAGATTTTGGATGTTTTCTTTCCTGGCAGAGTTTCTCCTTGCAAGATATGGTGGAAAAGCTTTTTGCTGAGTGTAGAGCGGCAAGACACGCAGAAGACGCAGATACGCAGCTCTCCGAAGCTAAGTGCCGGTCCCGGGCTTCTTTCGGCACAAACCGCTCTCAGGAGCTCCCTGCGCTCGCCACAATGCTCTGTGTGCGAAGAAGCCGCTTCTTCGCCTCCGGGAGAATCGGCGAGCGGCAGCTTCCCAAAGGCGAAGATGCAAGCTGCAGCACGCAGGCACAGTGTGGGCAGCCTTCAGACTTAGAGAAAACAGTACTTTACCACTCTCCTGCCTTTTCCATGGTTATTCTATTGGAAAAGAACGAGTTTTGGACAACTACCTTTCATTCTTGCCAAACTCTTTGCAGACCCCCGTGCAAGCTTTAGAACAAGATTTTGGATGTTTTCTTTCCTGGCAGAGTTTCTCCTTGCAAGATATGGTGGAAAAGCTTTTTGCTGAGTGTAGAGCGGCAAGACACGCAGAAGACGCAGATACGCAGCTCTCCGAAGCTAAGTGCCGGTCCCGGGCTTCTTTCGGCACAAACCGCTCTCAGGAGCTCCCTGCGCTCGCCACAATGCTCTGTGTGCGAAGAAGCCGCTTCTTCGCCTCCTGGAGAATCGGCGAGCGGCAGCTTCCCAAAGGCGAAGATGCAAGCTGCAGCACACAGGCACAGTGTGGGCAGCCTTCAGACTTCGAGAAAACAGTACTTTACCACTCTCCTGCCTTTTCCATGGTTATTCTATTGGAAAAGAACGAGTTTTGGACAACTACCTTTCATTCTTGCCAAACTCTTTGCAGACCCCCGTGCAAGCTTTAGAACAAGATTTTGGATGTTTTCTTTCCTGGCAGAGTTTCTCCTTGCAAGATATGGTGGAAAAGCTTTTTGCTGAGTGTAGAGCGGCAAGACACGCAGAAGACGCAGATACGCAGCTCTCCGAAGCTAAGTGCCGGTCCCGGGCTTCTTTCGGCACAAACCGCTCTCAGGAGCTCCCTGCACTCGCCACAATGCTCTGTGTGCGAAGAAGCCGCTTCTTCGCCTCCGGGAGAATCGGCGAGCGGCAGCTTCCCAAAGGCGAAGATGCAAGCTGCAGCACGCAGGCACAGTGTGGGCAGCCTTCAGACTTAGAGAAAACAGTACTTTACCACTCTCCTGCCTTTTCCATGGTTATTCTATTGGAAAAGAACGAGTTTTGGACAACTACCTTTCATTCTTGCCAAACTCTTTGCAGACCCCCGTGCAAGCTTTAGAACAAGATTTTGGATGATTTCTTTCCTGGCAGAGTTTCTCCTTGCAAGATATGGTGGAAAAGCTTTTTGCTGAGTGTAGAGCGGCAAGACACGCAGAAGACGCAGATACGCAGCTCTCCGAAGCTAAGTGCCGGTCCCGGGCTTCTTTCGGCACAAACCGCTCTCAGGAGCTCCCTGCGCTCGCCACAATGCTCTGTGTGCGAAGAAGCCGCTTCTTCGCCTCCGGGAGAATCGGCGAGCGGCAGCTTCCCAAAGGCGAAGATGCAAGCTGCAGCACGCAGGCACAGTGTGGGCAGCCTTCAGACTTAGAGAAAACAGTACTTTACCACTCTCCTGCCTTTTCCATGGTTATTCTATTGGAAAAGAACGAGTTTTGGACAACTACCTTTCATTCTTGCCAAACTCTTTGCAGACCCCCGTGCAAGCTTTAGAACAAGATTTTGGATGTTTTCTTTCCTGGCAGAGTTTCTCCTTGCAAGATATGGTGGAAAAGCTTTTTGCTGAGTGTAGAGCGGCAAGACACGCAGAAGACGCAGATACGCAGCTCTCCGAAGCTAAGTGCCGGTCCCGGGCTTCTTTCGGCACAAACCGCTCTCAGGAGCTCCCTGCGCTCGCCACAATGCTCTGTGTGCGAAGAAGCAGCTTCTTCGCCTCCTGGAGAATCGGCGAGCGGCAGCTTCCCAAAGGCGAAGATGCAAGCTGCAGCACACAGGCACAGTGTGGGCAGCCTTCAGACTTCGAGAAAACAGTACTTTACCACTCTCCTGCCTTTTCCATGGTTATTCTATTGGAAAAGAACGAGTTTTGGACAACTACCTTTCATTCTTGCCAAACTCTTTGCAGACCCCCGTGCAAGCTTTAGAACAAGATTTTGGATGTTTTCTTTCCTGGCAGAGTTTCTCCTTGCAAGATATGGTGGAAAAGCTTTTTGCTGAGTGTAGAGCGGCAAGACACGCAGAAGACGCAGATACGCAGCTCTCCGAAGCTAAGTGCCGGTCCCGGGCTTCTTTCGGCACAAACCGCTCTCAGGAGCTCCCTGCGCTCGCCACAATGCTCTGTGTGCGAAGAAGCCGCTTCTTCGCCTCCGGGAGAATCGGCGAGCGGCAGCTTCCCAAAGGCGAAGATGCAAGCTGCAGCACGCAGGCACAGTGTGGGCAGCCTTCAGACTTAGAGAAAACAGTACTTTACCACTCTCCTGCCTTTTCCATGGTTATTCTATTGGAAAAGAACGAGTTTTGGACAACTACCTTTCATTCTTGCCAAACTCTTTGCAGACCCCCGTGCAAGCTTTAGAACAAGATTTTGGATGTTTTCTTTCCTGGCAGAGTTTCTCCTTGCAAGATATGGTGGAAAAGCTTTTTGCTGAGTGTAGAGCGGCAAGACACGCAGAAGACGCAGATACGCAGCTCTCCGAAGCTAAGTGCCGGTCCCGGGCTTCTTTCGGCACAAACCGCTCTCAGGAGCTCCCTGCGCTCGCCACAATGCTCTGTGTGCGAAGAAGCCGCTTCTTCGCCTCTGGGAGAATCGGCGAGCGGCAGCTTCCCAAAGGCGAAGATGCAAGCTGCAGCACACAGGCACAGTGTGGGCAGCCTTCAGACTTCGAGAAAACAGTACTTTACCACTCTCCTGCCTTTTCCATGGTTATTCTATTGGAAAAGAACGAGTTTTGGACAACTACCTTTCATTCTTGCCAAACTCTTTGCAGACCCCCGTGCAAGCTTTAGAACAAGATTTTGGATGTTTTCTTTCCTGGCAGAGTTTCTCCTTGCAAGATATGGTGGAAAAGCTTTTTGCTGAGTGTAGAGCGGCAAGACACGCAGAAGACGCAGATACGCAGCTCTCCGAAGCTAAGTGCCGGTCCCGGGCTTCTTTCGGCACAAACCGCTCTCAGGAGCTCCCTGCGCTCGCCACAATGCTCTGTGTGCGAAGAAGCCGCTTCTTCGCCTCCGGGAGAATCGGCGAGCGGCAGCTTCCCAAAGGCGAAGATGCAAGCTGCAGCACGCAGGCACAGTGTGGGCAGCCTTCAGACTTAGAGAAAACAGTACTTTACCACTCTCCTGCCTTTTCCATGGTTATTCTATTGGAAAAGAACGAGTTTTGGACAACTACCTTTCATTCTTGCCAAACTCTTTGCAGACCCCCGTGCAAGCTTTAGAACAAGATTTTGGATGTTTTCTTTCCTGGCAGAGTTTCTCCTTGCAAGATATGGTGGAAAAGCTTTTTGCTGAGTGTAGAGCGGCAAGACACGCAGAAGACGCAGATACGCAGCTCTCCGAAGCTAAGTGCCGGTCCCGGGCTTCTTTCGGCACAAACCGCTCTCAGGAGCTCCCTGCGCTCGCCACAATGCTCTGTGTGCGAAGAAGCCGCTTCTTCGCCTCCGGGAGAATCGGCGAGCGGCAGCTTCCCAAAGGCGAAGATGCAAGCTGCAGCACACAGGCACAGTGTGGGCAGCCTTCAGACTTCGAGAAAACAGTACTTTACCACTCTCCTGCCTTTTCCATGGTTATTCTATTGGAAAAGAACGAGTTTTGGACAACTACCTTTCATTCTTGCCAAACTCTTTGCAGACCCCCGTGCAAGCTTTAGAACAAGATTTTGGATGTTTTCTTTCCTGGCAGAGTTTCTCCTTGCAAGATATGGTGGAAAAGCTTTTTGCTGAGTGTAGAGCGGCAAGACACGCAGAAGACGCAGATACGCAGCTCTCCGAAGCTAAGTGCCGGTCCCGGGCTTCTTTCGGCACAAACCGCTCTCAGGAGCTCCCTGCGCTCGCCACAATGCTCTGTGTGCGAAGAAGCCGCTTCTTCGCCTCCGGGAGAATCGGCGAGCGGCAGCTTCCCAAAGGCGAAGATGCAAGCTGCAGCACACAGGCACAGTGTGGGCAGCCTTCAGACTTCGAGAAAACAGTACTTTACCACTCTCCTGCCTTTTCCATGGTTATTCTATTGGAAAAGAACGAGTTTTGGACAACTACCTTTCATTCTTGCCAAACTCTTTGCAGACCCCCGTGCAAGCTTTAGAACAAGATTTTGGATGTTTTCTTTCCTGGCAGAGTTTCTCCTTGCAAGATATGGTGGAAAAGCTTTTTGCTGAGTGTAGAGCGGCAAGACACGCAGAAGACGCAGATACGCAGCTCTCCGAAGCTAAGTGCCGGTCCCGGGCTTCTTTCGGCACAAACCGCTCTCAGGAGCTCCCTGCGCTCGCCACAATGCTCTGTGTGCGAAGAAGCCGCTTCTTCGCCTCCGGGAGAATCGGCGAGCGGCAGCTTCCCAAAGGCGAAGATGCAAGCTGCAGCACACAGGCACAGTGTGGGCAGCCTTCAGACTTCGAGAAAACAGTACTTTACCACTCTCCTGCCTTTTCCATGGTTATTCTATTGGAAAAGAACGAGTTTTGGACAACTACCTTTCATTCTTGCCAAACTCTTTGCAGACCCCCGTGCAAGCTTTAGAAGAAGATTTTGGATGTTTTCTTTCCTGGCAGAGTTTCTCCTTGCAAGATATGGTGGAAAAGCTTTTTGCTGAGTGTAGAGCGGCAAGACACGCAGAAGACGCAGATACGCAGCTCTCCGAAGCTAAGTGCCGGTCCCGGGCTTCTTTCGGCACAAACCGCTCTCAGGAGCTCCCTGCGCTCGCCACAATGCTCTGTGTGCGAAGAAGCCGCTTCTTCGCCTCCTGGAGAATCGGCGAGCGGCAGCTTCCCAAAGGCGAAGATGCAAGCTGCAGCACACAGGCACAGTGTGGGCAGCCTTCAGACTTCGAGAAAACAGTACTTTACCACTCTCCTGCCTTTTCCATGGTTATTCTATTGGAAAAGAACGAGTTTTGGACAACTACCTTTCATTCTTGCCAAACTCTTTGCAGACCCCCGTGCAAGCTTTAGAACAAGATTTTGGATGTTTTCTTTCCTGGCAGAGTTTCTCCTTGCAAGATATGGTGGAAAAGCTTTTTGCTGAGTGTAGAGCGGCAAGACACGCAGAAGACGCAGATACGCAGCTCTCCGAAGCTAAGTGCCGGTCCCGGGCTTCTTTCGGCACAAACCGCTCTCAGGAGCTCCCTGCGCTCGCCACAATGCTCTGTGTGCGAAGAAGCCGCTTCTTCGCCTCCGGGAGAATCGGCGAGCGGCAGCTTCCCAAAGGCGAAGATGCAAGCTGCAGCACGCAGGCACAGTGTGGGCAGCCTTCAGACTTAGAGAAAACAGTACTTTACCACTCTCCTGCCTTTTCCATGGTTATTCTATTGGAAAAGAACGAGTTTTGGACAACTACCTTTCATTCTTGCCAAACTCTTTGCAGACCCCCGTGCAAGCTTTAGAACAAGATTTTGGATGTTTTCTTTCCTGGCAGAGTTTCTCCTTGCAAGATATGGTGGAAAAGCTTTTTGCTGAGTGTAGAGCGGCAAGACACGCAGAAGACGCAGATACGCAGCTCTCCGAAGCTAAGTGCCGGTCCCGGGCTTCTTTCGGCACAAACCGCTCTCAGGAGCTCCCTGCGCTCGCCACAATGCTCTGTGTGCGAAGAAGCCGCTTCTTCGCCTCCGGGAGAATCGGCGAGCGGCAGCTTCCCAAAGGCGAAGATGCAAGCTGCAGCACGCAGGCACAGTGTGGGCAGCCTTCAGACTTAGAGAAAACAGTACTTTACCACTCTCCTGCCTTTTCCATGGTTATTCTATTGGAAAAGAACGAGTTTTGGACAACTACCTTTCATTCTTGCCAGACGCTTTGCAGACCCCCGTGCAAGCTTTAGAACAAGATTTTGGATGTTTTCTTTCCTGGCAGAGTTTCTCCTTGCAAGATATGGTGGAAAAGCTTTTTGCTGAGTGTAGAGCGGCAAGACACGCAGAAGACGCAGATACGCAGCTCTCCGAAGCTAAGTGCCGGTCCCGGGCTTCTTTCGGCACAAACCGCTCTCAGGAGCTCCCTGCGCTCGCCACAATGCTCTGTGTGCGAAGAAGCCGCTTCTTCGCCTCCTGGAGAATCGGCGAGCGGCAGCTTCCCAAAGGCGAAGATGCAAGCTGCAGCACACAGGCACAGTGTGGGCAGCCTTCAGACTTCGAGAAAACAGTACTTTACCACTCTCCTGCCTTTTCCATGGTTATTCTATTGGAAAAGAACGAGTTTTGGACAACTACCTTTCATTCTTGCCAAACTCTTTGCAGACCCCCGTGCAAGCTTTAGAACAAGATTTTGGATGTTTTCTTTCCTGGCAGAGTTTCTCCTTGCAAGATATGGTGGAAAAGCTTTTTGCTGAGTGTAGAGCGGCAAGACACGCAGAAGACGCAGATACGCAGCTCTCCGAAGCTAAGTGCCGGTCCCGGGCTTCTTTCGGCACAAACCGCTCTCAGGAGCTCCCTGCGCTCGCCACAATGCTCTGTGTGCGAAGAAGCCGCTTCTTCGCCTCCGGGAGAATCGGCGAGCGGCAGCTTCCCAAAGGCGAAGATGCAAGCTGCAGCACGCAGGCACAGTGTGGGCAGCCTTCAGACTTAGAGAAAACAGTACTTTACCACTCTCCTGCCTTTTCCATGGTTATTCTATTGGAAAAGAACGAGTTTTGGACAACTACCTTTCATTCTTGCCAAACTCTTTGCAGACCCCCGTGCAAGCTTTAGAACAAGATTTTGGATGTTTTCTTTCCTGGCAGAGTTTCTCCTTGCAAGATATGGTGGAAAAGCTTTTTGCTGAGTGTAGAGCGGCAAGACACGCAGAAGACGCAGATACGCAGCTCTCCGAAGCTAAGTGCCGGTCCCGGGCTTCTTTCGGCACAAACCGCTCTCAGGAGCTCCCTGCGCTCGCCACAATGCTCTGTGTGCGAAGAAGCCGCTTCTTCGCCTCCGGGAGAATCGGCGAGCGGCAGCTTCCCAAAGGCGAAGATGCAAGCTGCAGCACGCAGGCACAGTGTGGGCAGCCTTCAGACTTAGAGAAAACAGTACTTTACCACTCTCCTGCCTTTTCCATGGTTATTCTATTGGAAAAGAACGAGTTTTGGACAACTACCTTTCATTCTTGCCAAACGCTTTGCAGACCCCCGTGCAAGCTTTAGAAGAAGATTTTGGATGTTTTCTTTCCTGGCAGAGTTTCTCCTTGCAAGATATGGTGGAAAAGCTTTTTGCTGAGTGTAGAGCGGCAAGACACGCAGAAGACGCAGATACGCAGCTCTCCGAAGCTAAGTGCCGGTCCCGGGCTTCTTTCGGCACAAACCGCTCTCAGGAGCTCCCTGCGCTCGCCACAATGCTCTGTGTGCGAAGAAGCCGCTTCTTCGCCTCCGGGAGAATCGGCGAGCGGCAGCTTCCCAAAGGCGAAGATGCAAGCTGCAGCACACAGGCACAGTGTGGGCAGCCTTCAGACTTAGAGAAAACAGTACTTTACCACTCTCCTGCCTTTTCCATGGTTATTCTATTGGAAAAGAACGAGTTTTGGACAACTACCTTTCATTCTTGCCAAACTCTTTGCAGACCCCCGTGCAAGCTTTAGAAGAAGATTTTGGATGTTTTCTTTCCTGGCAGAGTTTCTCCTTGCAAGATATGGTGGAAAAGCTTTTTGCTGAGTGTAGAGCGGCAAGACACGCAGAAGACGCAGATACGCAGCTCTCCGAAGCTAAGTGCCGGTCCCGGGCTTCTTTCGGCACAAACCGCTCTCAGGAGCTCCCTGCGCTCGCCACAATGCTCTGTGTGCGAAGAAGCCGCTTCTTCGCCTCCGGGAGAATCGGCGAGCGGCAGCTTCCCAAAGGCGAAGATGCAAGCTGCAGCACACAGGCACAGTGTGGGCAGCCTTCAGACTTCGAGAAAACAGTACTTTACCACTCTCCTGCCTTTTCCATGGTTATTCTATTGGAAAAGAACGAGTTTTGGACAACTACCTTTCATTCTTGCCAAACTCTTTGCAGACCCCCGTGCAAGCTTTAGAACAAGATTTTGGATGTTTTCTTTCCTGGCAGAGTTTCTCCTTGCAAGATATGGTGGAAAAGCTTTTTGCTGAGTGTAGAGCGGCAAGACACGCAGAAGACGCAGATACGCAGCTCTCCGAAGCTAAGTGCCGGTCCCGGGCTTCTTTCGGCACAAACCGCTCTCAGGAGCTCCCTGCGCTCGCCACAATGCTCTGTGTGCGAAGAAGCCGCTTCTTCGCCTCCTGGAGAATCGGCGAGCGGCAGCTTCCCAAAGGCGAAGATGCAAGCTGCAGCACACAGGCACAGTGTGGGCAGCCTTCAGACTTCGAGAAAACAGTACTTTACCACTCTCCTGCCTTTTCCATGGTTATTCTATTGGAAAAGAACGAGTTTTGGACAACTACCTTTCATTCTTGCCAAACTCTTTGCAGACCCCCGTGCAAGCTTTAGAACAAGATTTTGGATGTTTTCTTTCCTGGCAGAGTTTCTCCTTGCAAGATATGGTGGAAAAGCTTTTTGCTGAGTGTAGAGCGGCAAGACACGCAGAAGACGCAGATACGCAGCTCTCCGAAGCTAAGTGCCGGTCCCGGGCTTCTTTCGGCACAAACCGCTCTCAGGAGCTCCCTGCGCTCGCCACAATGCTCTGTGTGCGAAGAAGCCGCTTCTTCGCCTCCGGGAGAATCGGCGAGCGGCAGCTTCCCAAAGGCGAAGATGCAAGCTGCAGCACGCAGGCACAGTGTGGGCAGCCTTCAGACTTCGAGAAAACAGTACTTTACCACTCTCCTGCCTTTTCCATGGTTATTCTATTGGAAAAGAACGAGTTTTGGACAACTACCTTTCATTCTTGCCAAACTCTTTGCAGACCCCCGTGCAAGCTTTAGAACAAGATTTTGGATGTTTTCTTTCCTGGCAGAGTTTCTCCTTGCAAGATATGGTGGAAAAGCTTTTTGCTGAGTGTAGAGCGGCAAGACACGCAGAAGACGCAGATACGCAGCTCTCCGAAGCTAAGTGCCGGTCCCGGGCTTCTTTCGGCACAAACCGCTCTCAGGAGCTCCCTGCGCTCGCCACAATGCTCTGTGTGCGAAGAAGCCGCTTCTTCGCCTCCGGGAGAATCGGCGAGCGGCAGCTTCCCAAAGGCGAAGATGCAAGCTGCAGCACGCAGGCACAGTGTGGGCAGCCTTCAGACTTAGAGAAAACAGTACTTTACCACTCTCCTGCCTTTTCCATGGTTATTCTATTGGAAAAGAACGAGTTTTGGACAACTACCTTTCATTCTTGCCAAACTCTTTGCAGACCCCCGTGCAAGCTTTAGAACAAGATTTTGGATGTTTTCTTTCCTGGCAGAGTTTCTCCTTGCAAGATATGGTGGAAAAGCTTTTTGCTGAGTGTAGAGCGGCAAGACACGCAGAAGACGCAGATACGCAGCTCTCCGAAGCTAAGTGCCGGTCCCGGGCTTCTTTCGGCACAAACCGCTCTCAGGAGCTCCCTGCGCTCGCCACAATGCTCTGTGTGCGAAGAAGCCGCTTCTTCGCCTCCGGGAGAATCGGCGAGCGGCAGCTTCCCAAAGGCGAAGATGCAAGCTGCAGCACGCAGGCACAGTGTGGGCAGCCTTCAGACTTCGAGAAAACAGTACTTTACCACTCTCCTGCCTTTTCCATGGTTATTCTATTGGAAAAGAACGAGTTTTGGACAACTACCTTTCATTCTTGCCAAACTCTTTGCAGACCCCCGTGCAAGCTTTAGAACAAGATTTTGGATGTTTTCTTTCCTGGCAGAGTTTCTCCTTGCAAGATATGGTGGAAAAGCTTTTTGCTGAGTGTAGAGCGGCAAGACACGCAGAAGACGCAGATACGCAGCTCTCCGAAGCTAAGTGCCGGTCCCGGGCTTCTTTCGGCACAAACCGCTCTCAGGAGCTCCCTGCGCTCGCCACAATGCTCTGTGTGCGAAGAAGCCGCTTCTTCGCCTCCTGGAGAATCGGCGAGCGGCAGCTTCCCAAAGGCGAAGATGCAAGCTGCAACACGCAGGCACAGTGTGGGCAGCCTTCAGACTTCGAGAAAACAGTACTTTACCACTCTCCTGCCTTTTCCATGGTTATTCTATTGGAAAAGAACGAGTTTTGGACAACTACCTTTCATTCTTGCCAAACTCTTTGCAGACCCCCGTGCAAGCTTTAGAACAAGATTTTGGATGTTTTCTTTCCTGGCAGAGTTTCTCCTTGCAAGATATGGTGGAAAAGCTTTTTGCTGAGTGTAGAGCGGCAAGACACGCAGAAGACGCAGATACGCAGCTCTCCGAAGCTAAGTGCCGGTCCCGGGCTTCTTTCGGCACAAACCGCTCTCAGGAGCTCCCTGCGCTCGCCACAATGCTCTGTGTGCGAAGAAGCAGCTTCTTCGCCTCCTGGAGAATCGGCGAGCGGCAGCTTCCCAAAGGCGAAGATGCAAGCTGCAGCACACAGGCACAGTGTGGGCAGCCTTCAGACTTCGAGAAAACAGTACTTTACCACTCTCCTGCCTTTTCCATGGTTATTCTATTGGAAAAGAACGAGTTTTGGACAACTACCTTTCATTCTTGCCAAACTCTTTGCAGACCCCCGTGCAAGCTTTAGAACAAGATTTTGGATGTTTTCTTTCCTGGCAGAGTTTCTCCTTGCAAGATATGGTGGAAAAGCTTTTTGCTGAGTGTAGAGCGGCAAGACACGCAGAAGACGCAGATACGCAGCTCTCCGAAGCTAAGTGCCGGTCCCGGGCTTCTTTCGGCACAAACCGCTCTCAGGAGCTCCCTGCGCTCGCCACAATGCTCTGTGTGCGAAGAAGCCGCTTCTTCGCCTCCGGGGGACTCGGCTAGTAGCAGCTTCCGAAACGCGACAAACAAATATTAACAACACGGCATTGTGTCCTTGGCGTCTTTCGGCACAAGCGCCCCAACGGAACTTACCGCCAGCGACACAATGCATTGTGCGTGAAGAACTCCCTTCGCCTCCAGGGAACTGAAAGAAGAAGCCTAAGCTTAAAACGCCTTTGCCTCAATTGTGTACTGGTTTGGGCGCTCCTCTCTATTAATTGCGCCACTCCTGACAGCAGGTGTCGCTGTTGGTCAAGCTTTGAGTTTGCTTAATAAGTTGCGATGCTGGGTGGTCAAACGACTCAAGGTAAGATCAGCGATTTTAAATCAGGTTCTCACTGGTGTAGATACCATTAGTCATTGCACACTGCAAAATAATGCTGCTCTAGCGTTCTTGTTAGCACATGGGCAAGAGTGTGAGGATTTGGAAGGAATGTGTTTTTTGAACCTTTCTAACCATTCTGCAGTCATTCACTGGAAACTCAAACAAGGACAAGATAACATGAAGAAATTGATTGGGAATGAGAGGGTTACGCCTGAATGGTTTGAGAGATGGGAAACAACTCGATGGTTGAAAGATCTTGTAAAGGGAACTTTGTTGTTACTAGTAGTCATTATTATATTGCTTCTTGTTATTCCATGCATCATGAAAGTGGTGAGCGTCTTGGAAGAAAATAGGGTGGGAAAGGGTTTAGCTGGTGCAAGACGAAGAAGGGGGAAATTGTAGCAATGTATCTGAACCTCTTAGACTAAAGGGTGCACCAGCCATCCAGCTGGAATATGTTCTTATCAGAATTTTCTCAGAGCCCTCTGGAATTCATCAAGGTTACTAAGACATAAGCCGTGCTAAAATAAGAAAGAGAAGCTGAGAAACCAAATTCCAAGACTACAAGAACTCGATAACGGGGGGCAGCAAAGCGCCTGGACTGTAACCAAACGTATCTTCTGAGAGGTGCGCACAGAATGCGTGGACATAACAAAGGCACCAAGATAAAAATGCGGGCCTAGCGTGTGCAGAGATTTAGAATGTGTAAGTGCATCATGTCAACAATCAACGGCTTCTGCTTAATCCTCTTGCTCCGTTGTCCTGGAGTCCTGAATTTCCCACAAGGAAAGCCCTACTAAAAGGGCTCTGATTTTAATGATAGTTGCTGTCTAGACGATGAATAATGGGAAGAGTTCTTTCAAATCCTTCCCTCGCTGACATCTGTAAGTTTCATCTTTTCCTGATTGTACTGGTGGCTATACATTAGTTATGACTAGAAAGGAATGAGTTTTAGGGATATGTTGCAAGGAAATTGGTAGCTCTGCTTCCATTTCCATTGTCTAAGAAGAATTCTGATTAGTTTTGGACTTTTCATAGACCTCTGACTAGATTGCATTTGTCTTTGATTGAGCCCGTAAATTTTAGGCTACTAGGCTTGACCAATGGATAGAAAAGGGAAAGTCACACAGCTTAGGTGGTTCCCTTGTCAACAACTTCTCAA
The DNA here is from genome assembly GCF_037042795.1 of Molothrus aeneus. Lineage (NCBI taxonomy): Eukaryota > Metazoa > Chordata > Aves > Passeriformes > Icteridae > Molothrus > Molothrus aeneus. The sequence goes on along the minus strand of NW_027099049.1, from coordinate 39,074 downwards.
TAGTAGGGCGATTTCTGTCCTCAAGTTTGTTACTTCAGCTAGCAGATTATGCTCACTCCAAAAGAAGGTGAGAAGTTTGCTACCCTAAATGGTCCGATAATTCTTCCTGCTTCTTTGTGACTCTTTTGTATGACTGGATTCTGTATTATTGGAGTTTGTTATAAAAAGTTGGATTAAATTGCGTGCGTCCGCTCTTGGGGGAAACAGTATTTAGCCAATAACATCTAGGCTTTTATCGACCTGAGATTGTCTGAACGGACGGGACGCTTTAAACACAGTAATTCCTGCTAGTTCCAATTCCATTTTTAGACTCGACAAACCGAATGGTAAACCTGCACCAGTAGGGAGGGACATTGGACTTTCTCCTTTTTAGAGAGAAACTAATGAAAAAGTTTCAGCAGAATCATAGCAGGCTGTAAAATAAGAAAAGCATCATGAAAAGAGGCCAATCCTATCCTCTTAGTATTGCTAGTTGTGATTGGACATGAATGAAACATGTCAACTCTGTGTTCCTGGGTATCACATCAGTAACAGCTACTTCAGCTGCTGTAGTTGTCTCCTAAAGCTAAGAACAGAATCCAAAGAATTGTGATTCCATGGTCACAATTCACCCTGTGATGGTGACAGGTGAAAAAGGAGTGGAAGGTGCGCGGGTAAATTAACTTGAATGGCCTATCTAAATCAGCAGCCACTGATTTCCTGAAAACTTCAACAGGTCAGTTGACCTGTTGGGATTCTTTTAATCCATGGTCATGTTTTTCTTGGGATTCTTGTAACCTTTCCCCATTCGTTCAGCCTTTGCCCTCAAGCCTTTGCTGACATTTCAAGTATCTCGACAAGCTGGAAATGTGTTGTCTTTCTTTATCATGTCATAATTCCCTTCAAAGGGTTGTTTGCCTCAAGTCTTATTTGCTGGTTTTCTGCTAGTTCATTGTCAGAGGGCAGCAGGTGCTTTGTAAGAGCAAGTACACAATCCTATAGCTTGCTTTTCTTTTGATTTGGCCTGTCTAGAAAACTGAAGGACTGAACATTTCCGACAGGATTTTCTCTCCCCATTATGTTTCACCGGAAGGGCAGATGCAAATCATCTACTTAAACTCTCGGCACGGAAAAAAGTAGTGGTTTGCTGCTGCATATAGGTAGAAGCTTACAAAAGGAAGGCCTTGGGCTGAGGCCCGATACTTTGGCTAAGCAGAAAAGGACTATGGGAAGGTGAGGCCGCTGAATCAGAGGTAGATCAACAAGTTCTAGAATCGTCACGTGTTCACAGCGTGGTGTAGGATGGTTGGTTGAATGAATTTTGTTATGGCTTAAAGCTATGGAACTGATAAAGGCCTGAGTGCTTCAAAAGCCTGGTTTTTGCAAAAAAGCAGCTCTCCTCTGCACCTGCCTGGGGACTCTGCATCACTAGGGAGCCTCACTCCCAGTTTGCCAAGGAGATGATCAGTAGGAATGTTGCAGAGCTGCCGTGTCCGTATGAATGGAATGGCAAAGAGTGAAGCGGTGGGTATTTTTGGGCTTTAATACAATGCTGCTGCATTGGTGCCAGTTTAGTCGGTTTTCCATCAGTGGCCTTTCTGTCTAGAAGTACACTGCCCAGTCTTTCTAGCATGTGATGCCATTTCCTTCCTGTTGTTTTAATACCTTCCTTCAGTTGAAAGGATGATACAATCTTTACATTTTGAAGATCCCTGTTAGGAAACACTATGCCAGAGGAGTCATTGCTCCCTTTTCTTCTGCCTCCTTTGTAATTTTCAGAGCCTCATTTCAAATTTCTGCTAATGTCGAGAAGAATACTGAGACTACTCAGCAGGGTTGACGCTCTCAGCTGCTTTCCTCTTTCATACTGCTTCATACTGTATGTGACTTAATGGCCTGGTTTTGTCATCCGCATTTTGCTGTGATCTGTGAACACAAAAAGAAGTCTTTGTTTTTTGCAAGAACTACCCCTAGGAGGATTTGTGTTCCTTTTGATTTCTACGGTGTTAGCCCTGTTGCAGAAAAAAAGGAGATTGTACCCTCTTCTTGTGCTCTCATTCCCTCCTCTCTGCTTTGCATGTCCTAGTTAATCTACTGCCATGACTCATTTGGCATCATCTCATAGTGCAAATTCTGCACAGTTTCATGGACTTACAAATGCCAGTTGCCAAGGAGCTTGTATAACCATTCAAAGATTAAAGAATTGTAGGGCTGGGCAAGTCCAGCTGCTGAAACTGGAAGTGGTTAAGTCATGCCATATTAAAGAGACAGAGCAAATCAGTTCATCTAGGACTTTCAACTGGACACCTCTGAGAATAACAGCTTGACAGCAATGACACAGCCATCTTCCTAGCTGTATTCCAGAAAGAGAAAAGGGACACCTTCAATGGTTAAGATGTTTGGCATGAGAAAACAGCAAGAAATGTAGCACAAAATACTTGAGCCAGATAAAGTGCGTTTTTCTCGTGAGAATTTTGCAGTTGTTCTTTCTTGTCTGTGCCTTTACTTTTCACAGAAGACAGGGAGGGCGTTTAATTATTATTGTTCTTTTGTTTTCTATTCTTGGCCTCCCTCTTTCCACCTGCCATTAACAATTTTGCCTTGCTTTACTGGCTTCTCTTTCTTTACTTATAGAAGGTTACATGAGGTCCTCCAACCTTGTCATAAACATTCGCATACAGTGGAAAGGAGTAGAAGGTACATCTAAATGCACAAAACAGACCCAGAAAAAGAGAGGTTTTTTACAGTCTTCTGTGAGAACAAGATATCTTTGAACTGAGTAATGCTTTAACTTTTAGTCCACTCTTTACTATTATTACAAGTGTTTGGCCTTTAGTACATAGCCTTTGAAATCATCCAGCCCAATATTTTTGGCTAATTTTGTTTTATTTCTCTCGGGGACTTTGTTTCTTAAGGAATAGTCCAGAGCCAGAGCGTCCACGGTAGAGTTATGCTGCCATAATAAAAGCGTCGTAAATTCTGGTACAGTTTGTGCTGGTAATACGTCTAGGAAAGAAAGGTTTTACATCTTTTTTGACTTTCAAATGTAACCATTATTTGAAAAAGTTAAGAGTTGGGCTTTCCCCCCCTCCAAAATACTTCTCTCTGGAATGTTACTCAGGGATTACACATAAAAGCTCACCCTGTAAAATATGTTGCGGATAATCTGCAGTAAGCGCAGCTTAGCAGCTAGAGATGATTATGTGGGTTAAATGACATTCCTTCTGCGGTGATGGAAACTCTGTCTACGCAGACATACTCAACAAAAGTTACCATGGCTTAGCTCCTCTCCTAAACTTCATGTGCATTTTCAAACTTTCCAAGAAGGTGAATTCAAGCTCCTTCATTGCTCTCTGCTGGAGTCCCAAGAAAATACCAGTGTGCTTTTTGTCATTTACAGCTGTCATTGCTTAGCTCTTGAACATGAGACTCTCTCATGACTGATGAAAGTTGTCTAGTTAAGAGTGGGTCAAAGACACGCTCCTGCTCTAGAAGGAGATGAGAAGGTTTCTGCAGTCTTTGTCATCTCTACTGCTTGTGATTTCTATCCAAAACCAGTGGGAAGTTTTCTGAAGGCAGTCCAGAAGCTGGCAATATGGACAGCTTACAACCAAACACTTGCTGCACTGCTATCACGGTGATACCAGGAAGGACTTAAAAAATTTAGAAGGGCAAAGAAAGCAGTTGGAAGGAAAAGAACATTAACCATTATTCCATTCTTCTAATATGTCCTCCTTTAAGTCATCATTTTCATGCAGTTTAACGGCTTGCGTTGGTATCCCTCAAAAGGAATCTGAGACAGAGTAAGCTTTTTAATGCAGTAGATGTGACACGTGCAGGCCAAGTTGCCTTTGTTGACATCAAATGCCAGTTATGCTTGAGCTACCCTTTGCTTAAGGTACTTCGCTTACACGAAGAATTTTACTCATCATTGAGCAAATTTTGCTGTCATGATTGAGTAAATTTTATTCATGATAGAGTGAATTTTACTGTCACTCCGAATTTTACTGTCATGATTGGCATTGAAACTTTTCAAGGAAAGCTCTGGATAGCAATGTTTGTGTAAAAATAGTAGTTTATCTCCTGTATTTGTGTGAAGCAGGTAAGCCTTTTGCTGTCACCAGTGTTGCTTACCCTTTCATGTAATATCCCTCTTCATATCCATATTCTGCTGAAGGCTTATTAATCTGCTTTAAAATTGGCACGTGGAATAAGACTACTTTTCCTTTTTGAAAGCTAATGTCATTTGACCTAGTGACAGTAAATAATTCATTAATTGTAAGTCCCCAGCTAGCATCTTTTACGCATATTCTAACCTTCTAAAGAAGTAACAAAAACACTCTCCAATACTTGACTTTCTTAAGCACACAAAATGAACCACATCTCTGCAGTATTTTAACGTGCACCATATTTAGCCAAGTAATTCAAAAGAAATAAAAAGCAGCCCCTTCAATTTGGAAATATTTTTGAATTGTTTTTGAATATACAAAACATACCCTTACCGTACGCATTGCATGCAGATTTAATCGTCGTGAAAGCAAACCCTATGTTTCTGTTGGGATAGCATGGTTTTCCAGTTTCCACAATTGTTCTTGGCACAGTTTTCTACTTATGTGACTGTTAGGACACTCGTAGGTACTTCTAAGGTACTGTAGTAAGCGGAGAAGGAGGAGAGGTTGTGCCTTATTTCTGGCTTCCTTTGGTTTTCTTTTTGGTTTTCTTCCTCTTGCTCTTTTTCATGTCACCTTTCTAGATACTGTGATTTAGATTTGCAGTTTACTAAGCTGTGTTTTCTGTCTGGAATTCTTTGAAATTCCCAGAGGAACCCCACCGGTAAATATGCATCTTTTTATGATTTGCTAGCTACATAGAAAATCTTCCTGCTGCTCTAAAATGCTTTTATTTGATATGCATTTTTATCACCATTCCAATGAAAAGAAAAGTTCCTCTATTCACTGCTTTTGTACTGGATTCAGTTCAATGTGCGCTAACGGTGCAAAAAAGTCCTGCTGGAGAAGGGATCTGCATACAAATTGACCAAGACATGTGCTACAAGGGTCTTGAAAAGGTTCAAAGTTTCTCTACCTTTCTGGCAGTCTGTCTTCACAGCAGGACTTGATGAGGGATTTTGCTGGCGTTTCTTTGACAGAAAGCAATAACAAAGCAAGCAAAATGGAGCAGCAAAAGAAGAATGGAGCAGCAAAAGGTACATTATCCCCTCTGTTATTATCATTGTCGAAACAGATTTTTTCATACCATGTTACATCAAATACCTTAGTAGAGCTAAAGACTAGAAAAACGCAGCTCTGTTCTGGTTCATTAAAAGCAAAGCCATCTGTGGACAGAAGTGCCCAGCGTGATGCTGGGAACTCCTAGCTGGTTTCAGTAAGCTGTCTGGAGAACGGCATTTTCGGTGGGCTTTACTAGCGTGTCTGTAAGGAGAGGGAGTTTATGTGCAGCTTTGAGCCCTGAGAGTGCCATAGGCAAAGAGACCCATCGTGTAGCTCTCTGACCAGCCACAGCACACTGAGGCATGATGGATTACTCCCAGAGTTCACGTGGTAGAAAGGTTTTCTGCCCCCGTGAAGGACGACACATCCATTTGCTTGACTAGAGCCATTCTGTATGTTACAATGGTAACTTGAATTCATCAAGTTTGTGCTATTTGTACAATGGCAGTGAGCTTGGATTCTTAAGCTTCTCGTGTTTGACCTGTTTCCTGTTTCAGTAAATAGCAAAACTTCCAAGGACTGCAGCGACAAGAAGATGAAGCTGCTAGTGTATTTCAAATCTTTGCCTAATAAAATGGTGATTTTTGCACATATTCGCAATGGAAATTTACGGTACCGAAACACCAGCTCTGCTCAGGGCAATTCTGAAATTGACTTGAGCTCTTTTCTGTGTTTCTTAGCAGGTGAACTGAGATACTTCTAGCTTCCAAGGCAAGGCGTTTGACAGCAGCTTGAAAAAGGCCCAGGCTGTTGGATGAAAAGGTGAAAAAACTGAGGGAAATGGGGGGAAATTTCACTTCTGGTTTATGTCATAGATTCAGCCAGATGATCAACAAGCATTAGTTTTATGAGGTACCAGCGTAGTCTTTCACTCTTGCAGATCCCCAAAAGCTTAACCATCCAGCAGCTTCTTCCTTGCAACAAGTGCCACAGCCAAAAGCCAGGCCTGGCCGTCACCTTCTCCTCGCAGCCTACAAACTCTGCCAAACGTACCGGTGATTCTCACTTTCCTTCTCAGCTACATGGACAAGCACATCCTGTCCATGTCTCCGAGTCCTTAGCGAAACCAAACAGCGGTTCACCTTCAAACAGCTCAGTGTGCCAGGACAGAAAGATTTCACTGGCCTGTGAAATCTTGCTTTTTCCTTGCAGCCTTTTATTTTCAGACATACACCGAGGCATTGCACTTTGCTTCTCAGCTGAGTGCATTGCCATATTGCTGGAGTCCCACACGTCCATCTCCTTCTCGCACTAACTGCTTCTGTTGAAACATGCTGATGTGATGTGCTTTCCTGCTCAGCTATTCACACAGTCACATTCTATGTCCTGCTTGCAGTCTGAATCTAAAAGGAGACGTTTCTGACTATGTCTCACAGACACAGATGTACCAGGATGAAAAGGTTGCTTGGACCTTGCCACTTACGTTCGAAAACATCCATTCACTCCACAATCAAGAGACACCTTTCTTTGCTTTACATCCTGCAAACTTCACACAGACACACACACACACACACACACACACACACACACACACACACACACACACACGAGAGCTACGCACTTTCTTTCTTTCTTTCTTGGCTGCACACACTCACCTATTTCCCACCTTGACCTCTCTACCACTTCTCCTTCGGCCTTGCTGTGCATGGACATTTCCTGTTAAGATACCCATTGTGTTGCCTATCCCTCCCCCACATTGCCTTGCCTTTCCTACCCAATCTTGCATTTCTTGTCATTGCTGACAATTCCTTTCTTTTCCCTTGCCTTCCTGACCCATGCATGTCCTTCCCTTGCCCTTCATACCAAGCCAGTGCCTTGTATTGACTTGCTCACCTATCCTTCTTTTCCTTCCCATTTGTCCAGCTCCAATCTTTCATTTCCTTCTCCTTCTAGGACTCTTATTGCCTTGTCTCCCTCTCTTTTGTGTTGCCTGGCAAAGCCACCACTTGTCTGGCCTTGTCCTTGAACCCCTTCCTTGCCTTGCATTACCTTGCTCATCAGTCCCCCACATGGAATTCACCACCTCTCTTTTTGTGGAATCTCTTCCACATGCATTGCCCTGCCTGCTTCTCCTAGGATTCTCCAGGCTTCCACTGGCTTTTTTTTCTCAAGGCCCCAGCGTTTCAGGAGCTTGTGAGAGGAAGCCTGGAGGAGGCCACGTGCAAGCACACCTATCTGTCCTGACAGCTTTCTTCTGACATCTATGCTTACATGTCTTGAATTTTGGACACAAAGTTCATCTTTCACCCTTGGGCTTCAGGGGCAGAATGACAGTTCTTTTGCATACAAAGGAAAGCAGGCAACTCAAGTGTCTTAGGTGCAGATTAAACATGACCCATGCAAGATCAAGGCTGGACAGAGCGGTCGGTCCGGGCCGCTTTTGTGTACCAGCAGTCTTTGAATGGACCTGCCACTTGCCTTGCTTTGGGCAACCAACCAGTTTCCTTGCCATGCCCTGCTAATTCTCCATTGCTTTGCATTCCCTTGCATACCCATGCCTCACATTTGACCTGCCTGCAGTTTTCCTACAGGGCTTGGCCTTGCCTAGCCCTTCCGGTTACCATCACCTCCTATGCCCAGCCTTGCCTCTAACTTCTGGGACTTGTCTCACCTACCACTCCATTTGCTTTCCCCTCACGGCTTCAGTCTTGCCAACCTGTCCCTTGACTTGCCTACAATTGCCTACACTTGCTTTGCCTTGCCTTACCTGCATGGAAGGCAAGGCAAAGAGTGGTAGACAAGGCAAAGCAAAGCCAGGAAGTTATTTGAAGGGCTAGGCAAGGCAGACATAGGCAAGCAAGCAAAGCTAGGGTAGGGTAGGCTAGGAAAACTAGGCATGGTACTGGAGGCAAGGCAAAGCCAAGTGACTTGGAGTGCCTTTCCTTGCTTGGGAAGTAAAAGATACGGTGGCAATGTTGGTAGGGCTGATGATAAGGTATCGTGGGAAGGTATAGTACAGCAAGACATTTCTGTCCTCGTCCTTTCTGTGTAGGAGCCATTGTTGGACAGAGTCAGTACCGGACGTGGTATGCAACTTTTGCTCTGTAAGTTCCTGAAGGAGAACAGCAATGCTTTCTCATGGGAAGGAAAGAACTTAGCCCCAGTGTTGGAGGTGCAGATAAGAAGCTGTGTCGTGCAGCTTAAGGGCGGCAGCAACTTTCTATCCTGGCATATTTGGTTTGGAAGCACTGACTCAATTTGTACAATCATGGAGTCGGTATCCATCTTTGGAAGGCAGTCTCCTTCCTGAAAGAATCCATTTGGCCTGTGTTTTCCACTTTCTCAAGGCAGCCTTCTTGAAATTCTGCCAGCACACTTCTTTTGGACAAGGTAAAGAGCTGCGCTGGGTCTTGGTGTGCAGCCTAGCTAGTGCCCCGCACAGGTAATGCCCAATAGCAGTGGTCTGACACCTTTGTAGAGGATCAGGCCCTGGATGCTTTGGATTTTGGAGGAGGGGATGCCATTTCTTTTGAGATGGGCTTCTAGTTCCTCCTCCCTTTGGCAAAGTTTGGGTGGCCACTTTGGGTGGTCTCAGTGAATTGAAAGGCTTTTCCCAATAGGCAGTTCTCTGGGTTAGAGTTGTTGAACTGTCAGTGGGAATGCAGAGGCCAGGCCAGGCCTCTGCAGGACAGGTTTTTGTCCCTTGTAGCTTTAGGGACTGTGTGAGCAGTCCCTGGTGCCATCCCATTTGGATCCTGACTCTGAGAGATTGAAGGCTTACGGTGGTACCTAGAGCTGAGAAGGAAAGTGGCGATAGCAGGGTGCATGTTTATAGTTTGATGGGTGCAATTGAAATTGTAGGCAGCAAAGAGCTTTCTCCACCAACAGTTTTGCGAGCTCGGCCGACATTTTCAAGTTTGTTACCAGGCTCTGTGAGAGAGAAAAAGTTTGTTAGGGCAGAAGATCTGGTGTCGGCCTTTGAGTGTGGGGCAAAGAAGAGTATCCACTTGGAAGGGGAAGATCGGTGAAATCCTTTTGTCCTGACACAGTTGATTGGAGAGCAGGGACGTTTCTGACTTGGCTGGGTCCTGGGGGTGGTTGTGAGCTGGGCTCGGTGCGTGTCCTGGTTTTGTGAGTTGACAATGCTGTGGTGTGGTTATTTAGAAGAGCGCTGACAGTGCCCAGGAAAAAGACAAGCACTTTTCTAGCCCAGCCCCGTTCGTGTGGGAGCAGTGTAGGGACAAGAGCTCTGCTGTGGATCCTGGCTCTCGGGTACTGACAGAATGGGATCCTGCATGTAGCAGAGAAGGAAAAAGAATCATTTCATTGTTGGCTGCACAGTTTAGAAGCTTCAAAATAAAAGGCAATTGCAGCATGGCCTCTTCATTTTAGAAAGTTTTCTGGGCCATCAGCTGCTCAACATGTAACTTGCACCCACTGAACTGCATTCAGCTTCCTGGAGATATGCACTTTCCCTCAAGATCTAGGTACCATCTTGCACTCTAACACTTGAAGATCCCAAACCCCTTCAAAATGTCCAGCGGCTGCTCTCAAAGAAAAAGTCCTACAACAAAAAGGCAGTGCTGGCCATAACGCTCCCTTTGCAGTCTGTCAACCAAACGAAACATACTAGCGATTCTCACGGACTTTCTCAATGATATATATACGTGCATCAGCACATTCTCTCAAAGTGACAGAGACTATCGCTACAGCCAAGCGTTTTCAGCTGCACTTCTGACTGACAGATGTGCCAGGACAGAAGGCATTTGCCAACCTACCCTCTTTCCTGTGCAACCTGACATTGGCAGCGCAAATATTTTCACATTCTTTCATTGTGGACATGTCCAAAGCAGCTAAAGATCACACAGGTGGAAGTGTCAAGACAGAAGATGTTCTCAAAGTAACTCCTTTTTTTTCTAAACAGCTTTTAAACTGCGCACAATGCTTTGTATCTTCTTTCCCACATAGACCTGCCCTCACTTTTTCACACTCACATCTTTGTTGCAAACATCCAGCAGCTGTTTGCGTAGAAAAAGGCTCTAGAAATAAAAGCGAGACTTGGGCTGCACCTTCTGCCTGCCCTGTGTAAGCCACATCAAACTCACCAGTGCGCTCTGTCCTTCCCTTTTCCGCTGCAACTACCATTGTGTTCTCTGGATCTCGGAACCTAAAGGTAGGCACATTTGTTTCCACAGAAGGGCCATAGGTAGCAGCACAAATAGCTCTCACTGAACTTTAATCTTTACCACTGCCACCATGAGTTTGGTTGGTAGGCCAGTAGGAGTCATGCTCCTTTTACAGCTGGTATGCGGCAGCCACCAGCCCAGTGCTCTTCGACTCTTGTAACCAATCCTGCTTTTACTCTCCCGGAGGGGATTAGGCATCTGTTTCTCACACAGATCATTGTGGCAGCAGCCAACGGCTCTAGTGCACTGCTTCTGCCAAAAGACACTGGGGCCAGACACTTACCTTCTCAGCACTACGTAGCCCCGTATTCTGCATCTCTTGTCGTCCAGATCATACCGCAAAGCGTTTCACAGAGAAAAAATGTGCCAGGACAACAAGCTTGGCTGAAGTGTACCCCTGAAACTGGTGGAAGTTTGTATTTGCACCACATTCAAGGGGCAGTCCTCTTTCCTATACAACCTGCAAACTGCTGTCTGTTCGCAGTGCCCTCTGCCCGCTCCTTCTTACCTTGAAGTACCATGCCAAAGAGGGCTCTGTGCTGAGGTCTCAGAAGAAGAGGGAAGCATATGTGTTTGTAAAGTGGACTGTCTGTTAGTCACTTCCCTCTTCAAAGCAGCGTGTTCCATGCCAAGCAGACAACAAAGCAACAAAGGATGAGTGTGACTCTGCATTCAAATCCTGCAATGTTCCCAGAAGTGAATTTCTCTCTTCTATAGGACTGACTTGTATGAAGTGGCGTGGTTGTTTCCTTCCATTAGAAGGGAAACTCATCTAGCCAGGCTTCATCACCCCCTGTATCTTTTGGGGTAGTTCTTGGAAGAAAATAGAGAGCAACTTTTCCACTCCACATGATTCATGTTTCATTCTCTTCCTTCTGTACTTCAGGGAACAAGCTATCAATTCCCTACTCTTTCTATGAAAAGGCATGAAGCTATTAATTAAATTCCCATAGATATAATAAGGAATCAAAGTCTTTTATGCCTGCAAGCAGGCCCTTATGGTATGAAAAGTATGGATTGTCAGGGGTGGAAGAAGATCTGCATGAAAAAGGAGAAAGCCCAGAAGCATGCAGGGATTTTCAGGTATGAAAGGGAAAACGACATTAAATTGTCAAGGGAAAGAAATTGAAAGAGGGAGGAGGGAGAAGGGAGGAGGAGGAGGCAAATGCTGCCTTTGAGGCAGCTGACACAAGGACCGTCGGCCTCATGAGCAAACAAGAAAACCAAATGAAACTTCACAGCAATCTCATCCACAACTTAGTGGACAAATGTGCAAACCCATTTCTTCATTTATTATGTGTCTAATATATATAGAGATGTTCTTCATTCTGACCGAATTTTCAGGGAGCAAGCTAGTGTAAGGCACCTGGAACCAATGGTGTATTGGAAATGGCCAACATGCAGAACGCGCTCCATCCTGAACGCTACCACAGCAGAATCACAGGATCATAGAATGGCCGGGGTAGACAAAGACCTTAAAGGCCATCTAGTTCTCTGACATGGGCGGGGACACCTTCTACTTGCTCAGGTTGCTCAGAGCCCCATCCAGCCTGGCCTTGAACACCAGGTTGGGGTGTCCATAACTTCTCCAGGCTGTCTGTGCCAGTGCTTCACCACCCTCACAGGGAAGAATTTCTTCCGAGTATCTAATTTCAACCTGCCCTCTTTCATTTTGAAGCCATTGCCCATTGTCCTGTCTCCAGAGTTCCTAATGAAGAGTCCCTCTCCTGCTTCCCTTCAGATATTGGAAGGTGTTGTGAGGTCTCCATGCAACCTTCTCTTCACCAGGCTAAACAGCCCTCATTCTCTCAGCCTGTGTGTCATGGCTTGACACTGGGACAATGCCAGTGCCCCCATGAGTATACTCTCTCCCTGGTTTCTGCTGTGAGATGTGACCAGGAATAAGCAAAGCAGGCTCCCACTTAGGGAAAAAAAAAATTATTAACTAAACTACAAGGGAAAGGAAAAAAAAAAAAAAAAAGAAACACACAAGGAAAATGAAAACTTCACAAATACATCTCCTCCTCCTCCTCCCCAAATTCCCAATACAATACATCCCCCAAATCATCGACTCTCGGTCCAGCACCACCCTTCAGAATACTCAATCCTCAGTTCATCAAGAGGACAAGGAGTCCTTCTTGTGCCAGTGGTGACCTATTCCTTTCATGTCCAGTGCTCTCACCACTGAACACAGACCAGAGCTGCTTCTAGGGTCGACTTTTAAGGATGCTTCATCCCACTGCAAAAAGGCACAGTCTCAATTTTGGGACATCTGTCCCCCCCATATTTTTCACCCCCTGGGGCCGAGGGGTACCCACACCGAACCCTCTTGGTCCTGAGGCATTGCCTCCCCCTAGAATGCAGTCCCTGTATCACAAGGAAACATGGCTCTGTCCATGGCTACACACAAAGAGTCCAGCATAAGCTACTCCATCATCTCTTCCACCTGCGTTCTTCTCTATTTCTCTCGTGGCCCATTTCCTCTTATCTCCTCTATATCTCTCTTCTCATTCAACTCCAGGAGGATTAGCATTTGTAAGGTTTCCATCATCCAAGAAAAGGGTTAAAAATCTGAGGCTCTGTCTGTCCAGAACTCCCATGGCTGCCCTGCCAGGCCCCTTCTTGCACTCCCCTCTTCTCCTTCTCGGCCGGCCAAGAACAGGCACCAGCTCTCTCTCTGTCTCTCCTGCGGTGGGGGGGGGGGGGGGGGGGGGGCTGCCCAATGCCTCTCAGTGCTCCTCCACCCTTCCATCCTGCAGGGGCCTTCACCTCCCTTCTGGCCAGGGACCCAGCCTACCTCACCGGGCTGGGTGGCTTCCCCTGCCCCGCCCAGCCCGCAGCCAGGCAGGGGAGATCTGAACCTTTCCCTGACCGGAACCCAAGAGAGCCTCCCAGGGGAGAGCCCTGCTTTTAACCCTGTGTTCTCAGAGGTGCATCCAATGTCCCAATGGCCACCTTAGGTGCCAATATTAAAATCTGAACATCCATTGGCCTAACCACAGCATCCCAGAAAACACATTTCCTGTCAAACCACCACACTGTGGGATATGCTCTTGTCCTGAATACTGAACTGCAGTATTGTCTGATGATTTTTTGAATCCTTTGAAGGCATTTTGAATTCTTTTTCAGCCTTAAATTAGACTAAATAGCTTTGATTTGTGGGTATTGAGCAACAGAAATCACTGCCCTGGCTTGCCTTTTTTACAGCTCCTTTCCGTGGGAGACTCGCTGCAAACGTCACAGCTGGTGAGACAGTGGGCACACCATCATTCTGAAAGAGCTTTGCACAGTAAACATAGAGGAGGATTAAATATTGAAATGCAGATGACAGGAGCTGCCCAATGGACTCTGCTGGTGGAAATCAAATACTAGTCTAGTATTTTGAATGCAAATAATTCCTCCCAATGAGGCCAGACAGGCTTGTTTGCCTTTGAATCTGAGCATGTGGACAGTAGTGGATGGTCTACAGGTTGAAAACAGTGTAGATACTTCTCCTTTTTTTCAATAGTGGCTCAGAAACTGAAAAGGCAGCTACAAAATGGTAAATACATCCCTACAGATTCAAAAATGGTTGTTCTTAATTTGCATCTCCACCATAACAACAAATTGTTAGAACTAAAATACAGATGGGAATTTTATAGCTTCTCAGAAATGAAGCAGGAATTGGCCAATGGGCCTTCTCAGAAATGAAGCAGGAATTGGCCAATGGGCCTTAGCAGTAGCTACAAGTTTTTCAGCATGAGGCATCTCAAAAGTGTTTTAACCGTACAGAACTTTTCTGTACTTTTGGCCTTTTATCTCAAGGATGAATCAAAAAAAAAAAAAAAAAAAGGAAAAAAACCCCAAGAAAAATAAAAAAAGAACAAACCCTACCAAATATATATATATATATATAACATGACTAAGATAATAAGCACAATCAGTAACATATATAGAAAAAGAACCCATGGTTTTTAACTTTCAACCTTGTCTTCTCAACACACTCTCGAAAATGGAATTGTTTCCCTATCTGCCTTGAAACATTTTGGAGCAAAAAACACTCTAAGGTCCTGATAGGTGTTTTGGTCAAAAATCCCTTCTTCTGGTTTTCTGTCCATAAGCAGAGTAATGGAGGGGAAAACTGGTAGCTGGCCAAAGGAGGTAGGAAGAGTGATCATCATCCACAACACTGGGGCTAAAGAAATTTCCACAGAAAATTACCTGCCTTATTACTTCTTCATGTGTTGGGTTGAAAGCTCAGAATCTGTTTCCATGTTTCCCATCCCTCGAATGTTCTATTTCACAGAATTCGAGCCCCTCAAACTTCAGTCCTGCCAGAACAGCCCGCCACGTGCTGTCATAGGGGATCTGCTGATGCCCACTGACTCTTACCAGTCTAGTGCTTGTCACTGTTGCAGATCAAGAACTACTGAATAGTTCTGATTAATGCTCTTAGAGTGGTTGAAAACAAGGAAAGAATGACTAGACATTTGTATGATCAAATCCCCTGATGGAATAAAAACATACCAGGACAACAAGCTTAATAAATGTATTCATTGTCATAAGAAGGGAGATGAAGGGTCCAAAAGATTACTTGCATACTTACTGTTCTAAATCCCTTGTTATCTGGTAAATTGCAAAGGATGCCCGGCTTTCACCAAAATGCAAATCAGATTAAAATGTGAAGCCTTACACTTTACTGGATAGAAAACTTCATCGTCCATTTTTAAATCTTAGAGAATGCGATGTTGTCCTGGTTTAGGGCAAATTTGGAGGAGAATTTCCAAATTAGGGCCCCTCCCCCCAACTGGTTCGGGAAGGATTCCTCAGAGAGAAGTGGAACGAACCTGTTCATTTAATAGGCACAGCACCCCCCAGCACGCAAAAGGAACAATTCTGGATGACAGCACTCTGAAAAAGATGACAAATTCAGAAAGTCTCTCTTGGGGGGGTGGTCACTTTGTTCTCAGTCCCTCCGGCACTGGGCCAGCTGCTGCAGGCCACAAGGTGCAAACTCTCGGTGTTTCCCAGGTCCCAGTCCGGAGCAGGTTCAAAATGGTCAGGAAGACCTGAAGGAGAAACGGTCCAGGAAGAAATTTGGACAGTTTAGCTAAACTAGCTAATGAGCAAAAGCAAGCAGAAGCGAAGCAAGCAAGAGTGAGAGAGAGCAAAGCCAAAAGCAAAAGCAGAAAAAGCAAAAGCTGCAGTCTCTGTGTCCCGCCAGGTTGATAAGAAAACCAAAACAAAACATTCCCTCTTCAGAGCCAGTCTTAAAGGTACAGAACATAATATCCAACATTCACAGAACACATGAATGGGGATACAAGCATCATAACGTCACCCTAGGACAGATGTATTTCCTATTAATACCTTAATATTAATAAGGTTTAGAGCTGGAATTCAGAGGGAAAAGAAAGCTATTTTGAATTCATTCTATTCAATCATCTTGTCTGGGCTGTCTCTTCCTGCTTTTCACTTCTGAAACTCTGTATGAAAGGCATAGAGTTCTGGATTAATTCTTTTCAGTTTCCCCTGTTATTCTTAACAGTTTCCCCTGTTATTCTTCTTTAAAGGCAAACCTGGAAAAATCCACACTTTCTTTCCCAACCACTTCTAAAATTCCATTGAGAAGCAAAAAACCCCATCAAACAACTAAATCTCTGCTCCAATTTGTAGGAAAAATCCCCATGCCATTAACTGCTTTCCTAACATTTTCTTTCTCTTGTATTAATATGGCAACCTTTTCTTGCTTTTATAGATTAGAACCAAATTCTTAAAGCTATAAGGAAACACAGGTTTACTGTAGCTGATTCTGAGATACAGTAGTCCAGCAAGGAGTTCAGACCTCAAAAGAAGAGTCTTTACAACAAGATTCAGCACAACGTTGAGACATATTAGCTATTTTTCAAGAAAAGCCGCCAAAATGAAACTGCTTAGACTTCTATACTATCATGGGTGCCTGCTTCCAGAACCTGACCTAAGTTGCTGGAAACTAGCTGCAATATTACTGCAAACAATGCTGTGAATGTAGGACATTGTTATTCTTCTCTTCCATTGAAAACCACAAGTGGAGTTGCGTCATTTTCTTAAAAATTCTCCATTTCCTTCCAAACTGCTAAAATAATGATAAATCAAGTGTTCTGTTCATACAGTTTAAATCTAATAATGTTCAAAATGAAAAAAAAAAAAAATTCATTCAGATATGGTCTGCAATAATACAGCCGAGACAAGATGAACCAGTCTGGCCTACAAAATAAAGTGAAGCAGAATTTGGGAATTTGGAACACCTTACGATGTAATATTTAAAGAAAAAAAAGAAATAAAATGTAACCTACCCAAACTCAATCAGTGATGCACCGACAGAGAAAAAAGAACTAATTACTACTAATATTTCTTTCATTCTCAGACAAGAAGTTAAATGATCCTCTTGAATGCGCGGAAGATTGTTGCGAAAGACAGCAGCCTTCTTCTTTACAACATATTCTTCAGAACTCCAGGAGACAAATCATTAGAGCTATGAGGCTCTTTCTCTCTGTAAAACTTCCAGAGCATAGCCAAGATTATATTCCTTTAGAGATCCTCACCGCCCTGGGAGACTGGTGGATAGTCTACAGCTCCAGTACATCAGCCAGACGCTCTGCCTTATTTAGCATGGCTACTGCAGCAAGGACATCATCTCTACTGGCTTTCTATCCAAAATATATGCAAGGCACAACAAAGAATATAGCCAAAACACTGAGCACAGCTTATGGCCTTCAAAACAAAAATCTCACCATGGCAATACTGGATCTTCTGATCCAAACCATCAGGAAACATTTCTTTAGAGGCGAAAAAAGCTCCTGTTGATTGTACAAAAAATAGTGATGTAAACCAGAGTTGCATGACCCAATATTTCTATTGAACTGGAACTATTTTGATCAATATTATGGATCCATTTCTTTTCAGGGCATTTGGTAAAAAATGTAAAGTATAGTTTAAAAGGAATTATTGGATGCGTACTAAGTACTAGGGATTAGTTAAGGTGTTGGTTTTGCATGGCTTGGTTTTTGGTGGGGAGGGAAGAAGCCAGCCACAGAAGTGAATCTTTTGTGAAAAGCTCCTAGAAGCTTCCTCCATGCCTGGCAAAGTGAATCCCTGCTTGGCACTAAGAACAGACATGCTGCTAAGCCAATTAGACAAGCAGTAATATATTTAAGAAGGAAATCAAAACTGCAGCCAGTTAACTTTTAAGTTTGCTAATTTTTTGGTTGGCACCTCTTCTGGTTTGAAAGCAAAAGCAGCAAGAGATGCTGTCGCTGTTGCAGTGTGTGTTTTTGATTGCAATGCAGTTTGAGTAGTCAGTTTTATAATACTTCCGGTTTTGTGCTGTTGTAGCATATTTTATTATTAATGGATTGTTCCTTTCCCCCCGTGGTGTTAGTTTTTGCCCTAGTTGTCCATCTCCCCAAAGACCTGCCCTTTTGTTCCCTTTTCCTCCTCCCACTGAATGTCAATCCCTCCCCAAGCCTGCCCCTTTCTCTAGAAACTTCCCTATCAATTTTATAGTCTTCAAAACCCCATTGGTTTGTTTAAGTTATTCTCCTCCCCTGTAGTCCCCTATTGGTTTAAACATTGTATTCCCCGCCTTGTGGTCCACCCCCAGTTGCTCCCAGTGTGTTAAAGATTGTATCCTCCTCTGGGACCTCTCCCCATTTCTAAGTTGATGTATGCGTTTGAGTCAGTGTCTTTCTGTCCCTGACCCTCCAGGGAAGAAACTCCTTTGGAAAACATACAGAAGACCTCTCCCTGTTCCTTGTCCCTGCCCTCGGCGCAGTCCTATCCCCAATGCAGTCCACCTGTGCCATAGAGCAGCTGTGCCCTACAGCTGCACCCTGGATTCGACAGCTTTCTGGGGGCAGCCCACTCTGGCTGTTGGTGTCAGGAGCTAGTCGGTCTGAAGAAATCCAGCATGGCAGCAAGACTCCAAGTCAGAAATACAATTTATTAGGAAAAGGGGAAAAACCAAATACATGCAATAATACAAAAGAAAAAGCACGGACAGAATACGACCTGTCACCCTGCTAGTTAGGGTGGTGGCAGCAGTCCGGATGAAATGGTCTTGTTGAAGTGGTGATCCTGTAGAAACCATCTGGTAGCTCTTGTCCTCTGAAGACCAGTGGGTGAGGGTGGCCGTTCTTCTAGGAAGCCAGTGGAAAGACTGCTTGTGGTGTCCCAAAACTCAGATTCTATCCAGCTGGGGATGCTTAGCTCCTGCCCCCTGGGCAGAGCATCTTGCAATGGGCTCAAATTGTTCTGAGTCATGCAGTGGTTCCTTGATTACCCTTTAAACAGAAATGGCTCCTGGAGGGAGTCATCTCTGAGTCATGTGGCAAGACATGGATGGCCCCGTTAAGAGATAAGGAGATAAGGAAAAAACGATGCCCCTCCCGGTTTCAGCAGCTCTTGAGGTTGGGAGCAGAATACATTTTTATATTGTAGCCTAGGACAATACAGGATGAATGCTTTTGCATTTGCAGGAGGTTTGTGTGGATTTGAAAAGCATCCTTATAGCAGAGGCACAAAAGTATTCTCATACCCTTTTAAATCATCTTCAAACCAAGCAATTCTCACAAGAAGGTAACGCATGAATGACTTGCAAGTGAGTTGAAGAAACACGGCAAAGATAAGTAGTGTTCAACTGCAGAGAATCGTTTAGGGACACCATACCTTTATATACCTTTATATTTTAAATCAGGAAGCATGGATGGACCGTTTTTTTCCCCTTAGTTGACTACAGAACCAGCGGTCCCTTGCGGGAGGGTGTTTGGATTCAAGATGACACTGGCAGCTAAGAGCATGGCTACATAGAAGGTGCTACTTTTAGACCAGAACATTCAACTACTTAAAGGCAGATAGGAGAATAGCTGACTAGTGACAGCTCTGAGCAGAAGAGCCTGTGGCTTATCCTGTGGGAACAATAGTAAGACATTTCAATTGAAAAACCCCATTCATTTCCAAGGACCAAACATCAGTAAAAATAAAAGGTCAAGTAAAGACACCCTAGTGCTCTTCTTATCAGAAGCATGTTCCTCCATATGAGAGCATTTAGGAAAGGACAGTCCATTCATAAAGAAAGGTGTGCCAGTTAGAAAACCTGTAGAACAATACAAGACAAACTCACACAATATACATCCTCAAATGCAAAATGAAGAAATAATCATTTCAAGCTTCCGTGGAATTAATTGCATTTTATTTGTTCTTTTCATTTCAGCTGCTATCAAGTTATTTTTTAAGACTGAATTTTATGAATTCAGCAAAGCTCTCTTTTTGAATGTCTGCATACCCCTATAAAACACTGAGGTGACAAAGAGAACGGCAGTGGAAGGAAACCTGGTCCACCTCCCCCTCCTTGAAGCTTTAGGCCAGCGAGTGATTAGAATTTAGTCACTTCATTTGCTTTACCAAGAGAGAATGTTTTCTAGCCTTTATCTTTCCTTTTGGAGCTGATTCACTTTGTAGTCATAAATTCTTGACTCAGTTGGTGAGAAACAATGGCATTACAGCCGTGGATGTTAAAGTGCACTGATGGGAAATGAAGTTTTCATCTTCAGGTCCTTGCTTCAGTAAATCTTCCAAATTCATCAGAAAGAAAGTTCCCAGACCAGTAATCCCCACTCAGATGACCTAATTCAAATAGTCTGTAGGCATAAGAGGCATCAAGCAGGTGCTGTCATCTGTTAGGGGAATACCCAGCCAGTACATGATTGTCTAGTTAGGCGGCAACAATTTTGGAAATAATTTAGTTTTTTTGTATTGCAAGTGAATGGTCAATACATTTTATTAGTGGATACGGGTAAAAGAATGTCTTCTGCATCCTTTCAGAGGGGAAGCTTCCCTAGATCTAAAGCTGCTCAGCTCCACGATAGGATGCTTTGTCTGAAAAGGGAACTCAAGTCTTTGTCCTTTTGGATTGCTTCCATAGTTTTTCACTCACTCTTCAGGTACCTGTTAATACGTTCTCTTATCCCTTGCAAACTTTTATGGGCATAGTCACTGAATTGGTACGTATTCCATGAAGTCCACAGGCCCTGTTGAGATGCAGCCACAGGTCTCAAGGGTGTTAGCAGATGTTATTCTGAGGCCACTCCTAATGATGTTTGATGGATCATAGTGACTGAGGAAAGTGCCCAAAGACTGGATGAAAGCAAATGTCACCCATCTTGGAAAAAGGCAACTAGGAGGACTTGGAAAAGTACAAGCCAGCCAGCCAGCGTCATTTTTATCCCCAGGAAGTTGATGGAGCAGCTATTGCTGGAAAGCATTGCCAGGCACATGAAGGAGGACAAAATAACATAGTCAGCATGGATTTACCAGGGGAACTTCATGCTGAACAACTTTTTAAACTCCTCTGATGAATCAACTTGCCCGGTAGATGAAGGGAATATTGTCTGCCTGGGCTTCAGGAAGGTTTTTGACATTTCTCTAGGTGGCAGCACACATACATCCCAGAAGGAATAGTGCAAAGAGGAGGGAACCAGTGTCTTTTCAAGGATGCTCAGTGAAAAGACAAGAGGCAGTAGGCACACACTGAAATACAGGAGATTGCCTCTGCACATCAGCAAATGATTTTTTACTGTGAGGGCGACTGAACCACGGCACAGACTGCCCAGAAAGATTGTGGAGCCTGGATCTTTGAAGACATGAAAAGTACACCCAGATATAATCCTGGGCAAGAGGCTCTAGGTAGCCTGGTTTAAGCAGGGGGGTTGGACCTGGTGAGCCCCACTGACGCCTTCCACTCTCGTTCATTCTGTGCTAGTGAATTCTCTTAGAGATGCATTTCAAGCACTGGCATGACAAAGATCTGTGCAGAGAGAGATCCAAATGGACATGGGATCTAAGTTCCTTAAGTAGTGCTCAAGAAGAATGCAAAACTCTGGGATAAGTGTCTCTTCCATAACTGAATCCCTTTCATGGGAAAATTCCCCAGCTATAGAAAGATCTTCTGATAGGCATGCTTAAGACTGACACTGGCTGAGCAAATTTCTCCCTATGTGTGTTTAAGACCAGTTAGGATCTTCACCAATAGTGTTGTCAACATAGTCACAGAATGTATATTGTTAAGAAGGGACAACTTACATCAGAATGGCAAATATTGGTCCACAAAATGTATTAATGTATGGGAACTATCTACTTGGGTTGAAAATAAAAAGAAAGAGTTAGTCTTTATTTATCAATTTCATCCCAATATTGATAAGGTAAGAAAAAGACCTTAGTCCTTAACCTTCTTAACTCAAACAAAGATTTTTAAAAATTCCTTGTAAAAAATGTATCCTAATTATCAGACTATGAAACAATTTTAGTTGGGAAAAAAGTTCCAAAATTGTGTAGATAGTGGTAAAGAAGCCAAGAAAATAGGTAAGAAACAAAAAGAGAGCAAAAGAGTCAGCTTCAGTCTGCAAGCTCGTTCTAGAAGTAATCTGCTAGAAAAAGGAACCCCCAGTTGAATTTCCAATGTATTCATGCACTTGATTCAGTAACTAGTCAATGTAAAAACCAATCCTTTTGTACGACTTCTCCCAGCAACAAAAACTCCAGCAGCTTGACACCACCATCATGCCTGTCCCAGATGTACTTTAAAAGAAATTATCCTTTCTTGAAACTCTGTTTGCATAAAAGTTGCAAGACATTGGAGGGATTCTCCACATTCTCATTTCTCTGTGTGGCTTGAAAGTATATTTGATAAAATATGCAACAAAGCATATGATTTATAAGGTAGGGTAAAATGGATGATTTGGGAATTGATCTCTTGTTGATATTAAACTTCATATCCACTCTCTGTGAAGTTTCTAAAACAAATGATGGAGCTGAGGCATGAATCTGCCACAACAAGTGTTAAGCAAACATACACACTCCCCTTCACATGCCCCCCTTCCACACACACCTAGGCCCACGCAGAGGTCAGCATAGCAGATGATGAACACCTTGGAAAAGACCGAAATGCTAAATACCTCTCTTTGTGGGCAAAATAGCTGGTGCAACAATTCAAATATCTGGTGTAAAAATTCTGTTTAATATCTACTTCCTATTTAAAACACAGCTTTTCATTTAATTATATGTAGGGAATATTTTCATATTATTTGTTTCTTTACAATTACTTCATTCTCATGTGTTGTATGTCTAGGAATATTTTCTTCTAAAGATAGAAAAAAATAGATAATATCTTTTCAGAAGAAAACATTGGTTTATACAATTTTAGACCATCATGATATGGAAGAATTCTTTTGTCCCTCACTAAGGTGGAAGAACTATTTGGATCACAGATCATTTACAATGAAATACTTTACCTTTTTAAGATGCTTTCAGTCAATTTTATATCCTCATTGCTTATTCATTGTAAACAGTAATTTTTCAGTGAAGGGAAAGTGTGTGGTATATCTGCATTATGTTCAAACCCAATTCCTACTAAAGGCCGGGCTGAACCCCAGTAAATAATGTCCTGAATGATATTTTGCCGCCTTCTTTGGCACTTCATGAAATCCTAACATGAGGAAGTGTGGAAATACAGAGATTTTGTCCCATGTAGAAACCCATCCCATGTATTTTATGCTGTAATTCTTCTCTCTTTTAAAATTTGCTATCTTCTGCATAGTTTTCATTAACCTGTTACAGTAGTGAAAATCACAGATCAAGGTAATTTTGTAACACTTTGATTTTACCCCAAGAGCTGAGGGAAAACTTGCTCCTATACTTCAATCTGAGTTTCTTCTAGATTCAAACTTTGTTTCTCTACCATCAAGAGTCTCCTGTGTTGCTGCTCAAAGCCCCATCCAACCTGACCTTGAATACTTTCAGGGATGGGACACCCACTACTTCTCTGGGCAACCTGTTCCAGTGTTCCATCACCCCCACAGTAAAAAATGTCTTCCTTTCATCTAATATGTGTCAGAAGTATTAAATCTAGGCATATAAACTTTGAGGAAAGGTTTGAAATTCTTTTGATTTGAATCACATTTTATATGAATACTGACTTACAGGTGACTAAAATATGTTGATGGGCATTTGAGCTGACACTTTTTGAAAAGGTGCATGGAATTTAAAATTAAAACCAGCACCATTAAAAGCTTTGTGCCGTTTTCTTTTTCCTCTGGTATTCAAAATTGCATATATCAAATATCTGTGCTTCATACAAAGCTCTTAGACACTCTCAGAAAAAAGCTTTTCTTTCAGACTAAGTTGCAGTTTACGTAGAACACTAGTACTAGTGAAGGTTTTTCTGGGCATAGGGGGAACACCTTCTCATTGGATTTGTGTGCAGAATGCATTTTATCCAAACTGGAAAATTGATCCCAGCTGTGTTCTAGTCATCATTCTTACTGCATCAGGCCTGAAGATTCTGTGAAAAGTAGCCTGTGGTCCTTGAACATAGCTCATGTGAAACAGATGAGAGGCGATGGAGAAGTTGAGGGAGAGAATAAAGAGCATATGGCCCAGTACAGACTAACAATTGTTTGGCACCCTTTAAAGGCTGTGTTTGACAAGCAGGGCTGAAGCAGGTCTGCAAAATATCCGGGAGATCAAAATCCATTGAAGCAAATTGCCCTGGCCAGTCACCTTGCTGCCGATAATTCCCTCTCCATACCAGCTGATCAGGCCTAACAATGCTGCTGCAGAAGTATTGTGAAAAAGGTAGGCATATTTTCACAGATGCAGGGGAAAATCCCCTTGGATGATGGTTCCAAGGGATTACTTGATGGAGCAAGTTATGTACCCTTATCTACCGTGCAATATCTAAGTTGGTGAGTTCACTATCTGTCAGCATCACTTTAGAAAATAAATGTTTGATGCACAAAAAAATATTTCATATGTCCTGTCTACCTGCTTCATTTCAACCAATGAATAGGCTACGTTCCATCAGCAAAGGGTTTATGATCCTATGTTTCTTTAAACTGTGGTAATTCTTTATTTTTTTCTAAATCAGACACTGTCTATTCATAAGATTCAGATGTCCATGGCAGGAGTGTAATTAAATTCACATGTTAAAAAATAACCTTCTTCTTGTTATCTTTTTATTAAATTACTGACATGTAACATCAGTCTGAGAGCTGAAGAAAACCCCTTCATTTGCTGTTTGCCAAGTATCATCTATGTGATACAAATTCTGCTTGAGAAATCACACCCGTGGATTGCCATGTAGCACTACTAGTAATGCTTTCACAACCTTTTCTTCATCATTAGGTCTTTTGGTGAAGTGAATGATTAGAACATAAGCAAGGGCATTTGTTCAAGATGCTCCAGAAAGAGCTGTGGTCTGTTCTCTTCTTTGCTGCCTATGTTAGCACTGAGCTGCAAAAAATGAAAGATTACTAGGAAAAGTGTTACTTTCAGTCTAAACTTGTAAATGATGTTTGGAATACCCTGTTAAATGACAAGGTGCTCTTTTAAAATATGGCATCTTAAGAGAAAATGTCAGCTTTAAAAAGGTTTTGAGACAGTTGCTTCTGGAAAAAAAAAAACCAACAAAAGAATTGGAGGCATCTAAGGTCTTTAGGCATACTATTTTGAAGATTGATTCAAACCACAGTTTCTTCATATAGGAAGAGCAGAGGACCATAGATGCAACCCATTTGAAAATGGATTTCTATATGTTTCTGGTTGGGATTACCAGACATCATTTCTTGTGAAGTCGAGGGACTGCAGTTAGCACTCCTGCAGTTAGTAATTTCCTTCCCTGAAATTCAACTGCATTTGCTCCTTTTTCCAGAGTCCCCATTTATTAGTGAAGGTATGCTCTATCTATGCATTAGAATATTCCATTAGAGTGTGTGACTCATACTTGCTAGTTAAAATTAGCTGGAACGGAATGGATAGTTACAGTTGCTTGTATACAATAGTCTTATTTTGGCAAGTTTTCTTTAGACAATGTTGAAGCAGCACTAGCAAATAGGAAGTACAGCTTGCAGCAGGGAAGGACACTCTTCTGCTTTCTCAAGTTTCCTGTAGTTAAATAGACGCCAAAAGGCTTTTCCTAGTACTACTACTGTCTTGTAGGAATACTTGATCTAATCCTATCTTTGATCAAATTACGAATGGGTTACTTTTCTACAAGGCAGAACATTTTTCTTTTAATAATATGTATTTTGTAAGGTGGAAACATGAACTTGTGCACCAGTCACGTGGAATGTACTCCTTATTAAGTTTCACAACCTTCTTTAGAAAATATTGACTGTGTGTAACTTCAAAAGAAGAATTCTGGGCATCTTCATTCTATTGATGTAATTGTTTTTCTGCCATGCTGGTATTGTTTTCTATCATTTTTACCAACAGAAATATTTTTCCCTGACACCTATGGAAAAGACCTATGTTTACTCAACAGTGCGGCATCAGTACATTGTTTAGAATGATTTCAACATGGTCCCAAACATATCGGACTTCTAGACAGCAGAGGTTAGCAACAGGGAATGGGAATAACTTCTGAACCGTTTCAGTAGATTTCCCAGGAAGGGAAAATTGCTTTCTGCCACTGCAAATTTTCCCAGAGATTTTGTCTGGTTAAGAGTTGCATCAAAAGAGTATTTTTGCACAAACCTTGGGGCAAGCTCTGTCTCCGATTTACTAGTGAATGCAAAGAGGGTGAAAGTGCTGCTTCAAAGCCCTCTGTGTGCTTTCTGTACCAAGAGGGGGGGTGACCCCAGAAATAAGTTTTGATCTCTCTTCAGAACACAAGGCATGTCATCACCTCATTCATCTTCTTCTGGGACTCATAGCATCTTAAGACTAAGAAGCTCTCTTGCTTGCTGAAGTGCGTTCAGCAAAAAAACCTTGTCTCATCAGCAAATTTGAACACAACTACAGTCGAGTCAATTCCAATGCTGGCAGGGCAATACTCTACCCCACTAGTAACACGCCACTATTAGAAGACTGTGTAAAACTATTTTTGTACAAAGTAATCGGAGGGAAAAATAGAATTGGGAAGAACTGCACATTGTTCTGGAAAAAAGTCTCCTGCCTCAGTCTTACAGACATCATTTGCTGGTATCATTTTTAATAGTTGGGGCTTTTTAAATTTTGTAGAAGAAAAAATATTACTGCACCTTTATGTTTCCTTAATAGAAGTACAGCCATTTCTTAATAGATTAGAAGTAAGCCATTTGAATATGTACAAATGGTCTTTTCAAATACATATGCTATAGCACACTGTGAAAGTAATCTAAAGGTTTAAAAAGATTTTGGAAGAAAGTAAGTCTAAGGTGATAGAAGAAGAAGAAGAAGAAAACAGCAGTTTTCTTCTGGTGAAAAAAAAACAAACGGAGGACCTTGTACAGTGGAGATGTATTATTTGACTTCCTGAAAAACTGAGTAGATTTGCTATTGCCAATGGTTTTCATTAGGAAGGAAGAGATTCCTTTGGCAAAAAAACCCCTTCAAATTGACTTGACAAAAATGTTATGACACTTAACTTCACCAATCCTGAAGAAGAATTCTCATCACTTGATCTGGAAATCATGATGGTAATGGAGACAAGGATGTCTAAGCCATGCCATCAGGAACATAAAAAAGCATTAGAATGCAGGTAAGACTGAGCTCCTGAACTAGTGTGAAGAGAATGCAACAAAGACATTTTCCTTTAAGAGTCTTCAGGATGGAAGGCAGAGCAAATTTTTTCACGGGAAGTATTTCTGAATAGAATGAATCTTCAAAATAACATTGTTTTCCAAAACCTGTTTACAGTATCTCTTACCATGATACACAGTTCCTATGAATAGAAAAAGCAAAGCACTTTTTTCCAAACTGTTGTGCACTCTTAAGCAATCTACAATAAAAATAGTATTTTTTCATGCTGGGAATGATGTTAATTACAAAAAAAGCCTTGTAGCACACTTGGCACTGTAGTCTCTTGATTAGCATAGCTTTTTATTCATCAAACACGTTTCACATTGACTATTTTTCTCTTTTAAATAACGGCGTCTTTGTACTTATGCAGCATCCATGAAGAATTTCTTGGGTGTTATTTTGTACCTGATCCTAAATGGCAGGTTCTGCATTCTGCCATCTGTCTAGCTTTGCCATTTGATGCAGCTTCTGAGAGGTATTTTCAGAATCGAGGACTACTTGCAAGAATGATGCTAAATCCATGCATTTTACTCCTTGGTTAATGCAAAACTATTTTTCCTTTACAGATCAATGAGAACAGGAAAATAATGATGGTGAGTTCAATCCTTAGAGTAATACAAAGAGGACTATTATCATCATTAGAAACCAAGCAAGGTGTATTTATTGCACATGCAGTATACTCACTAATGCAAATTACCCTGTAAATTCAAAAGGAATCTGTATCATAGGAGTGGATGGAATGTTTCTATTGATATTTTGCTTAAAGCAGAAAATTAATTCTTTTGACAGCCAACTCATGATTGCAAGCTCACTTTCAACTACAGCTTTCAAACAGATGAAACGTGTCTGTTTATAAAACGATACAGTACAGTACACAATAGCAAGTCAGGTCATAGACATTCAAAAGAAAAAAACAGATCAAAGGACACATTCATTCCCATCTACAAGCCCTCAAGAGTGTACAGGTCAAATGTCCCCAGAAAACTAGGCTGGTGGCGCAAATTCTCTATGTTGGCACCAGCAGAAGCAGCTGCTATCTTTATAGGATGCAATCTTGCTTACATCACCCTTCAGAGCAATCTTCTGTACCCCTGCCCAATACACCTTCTGCTCTATTCCTTGGACTTCACATTTGCATTTCTACAGAGTCCTGTCCTGCAAACTGACTCAAAGTTCAGGTAATAGATTTCCAAGATTTAGAAATGTTGTGTGAGGTTTATTTATTTCATATTTCCTTCCATCTAAGCAAACTGTAACTTTCGGAAGTGAAATATTTCGAGTATGTCACGTGTATTTTAATGTTAGCTCTGCTTCACATTCAAACTTCTCACAGACCCCTGTGATGCCTTGCTGCAAAAATATATAGCTGCCAAGAGTGGTTGTGGGAAGTTAGAATTGCCAGAAAACCATACAAACAATCTAACAATAGAGCCTTGGATTTCTGAATATAATTGCACCATGTAAAGTCAAAATATAATATTTAAATGATTTTATATAATGATGAGTGTGGGCTAGAGAGAATCCAGATAGAATTTTATTTTTTTAAACAGTTCCGGGAAAAACATGGCCTTGACTTGGAAGTATAGCACGAAATATTTTTATACAGCATGAGTTCTCATTACCTAATCATATGATTTGTAGACCTGAATTGGAAACCAGGAAATAAACAAAGAAAAATATTCAAGCTATAAAAGATGGGAGTTTAAAATTTTCTTTGTATTTCTGATTAAAGCTATTAGGTAGCTAAATGGTCACCCATGATTTTAAAAAGCATCTGGACATTAAAAATAGGTAAATTTCTGCGGGACTTGGATGTCAGCTATTCCTGAAAAGCTTTATTTCACCGCTTTCCAACCCTGAATCAATCCACTTAAACGCAGCTGTATTTCAGATGCTCAGTGGAACTGTCCATGTAATGCATATAGTTGACAAATAGTCTGCAGAAAAAGCTAGATCCATTTGAAGATCTTTTTCTGTAAATGGTATTCACGTTATTTGTACAAACACACAGATGGGATTTCTGCTGTCTTCTTCAGGCTACTTCCTCCAGAGAGCTCTCCATCAAATCTCTCTAGTTCTACTCTTCTGGTGATCCAAAGTCAGCACTGGGATGGTCCAAGTGCATGAATTACTGTCTGCTAGAGGTGCACCCCGAGGGCTTCTGTGTGCAGCATCACGTGAGCCCTACTAATGTCACCCTGTTGGTATAAACTGAGCTAGCTGGACCTTAAGGGACAAGATTGTGCACTGATATTGTAATAGAAATTAGGTACTAAGAAGGAGGCTGGAAGATTTAAATATTTCTGCCTCCAGCTTAAGCAACACTAAATCTTGGTCTTTATCTGAAAAACTAGGTGAATTAGCCTATTTGGCATTCCTATGCCAAAAATGTCAGTAATACAACAAGAACCGTCAAAAGAGTAACAATTCCAATCATTACTTTGTAAAAATAATTCATTGGAAGAAGTCGGGAAGAAGGATGAAACATGCCAATATCCTACCCTGAGAATCATTCTGTTGATTTGCACAGGTTTCTTATTATATACCCATCTAATGCATTGGACATGCATGCTTGTGATGACACAAATACTTGCAAAGCTTACCAGATAAACCATGTTCTCTTCAGACAGCAAAACATTGCTTGATGGTTGTGTTTGCTAATTACATTTAGACTCAATGTTCTTAAAGGTCTTTTCCAACCAAAGTGATTCCATCATTCTCTAAATCGCAGATCCTGCTTGTCTTGGTTTAGGGCAAATTTGGCAGCAATCCTCAAGAAGGGGTGATTTATTAAAAATATTGATCTAGTACTGATATCCAACTGTGACGGACCAAGGCTCTCTAACAGTTCAAAATTAGAAAGTGTATGTTTATTGCAACGCTGGGCAGCGTGCGGGATAGCTCCCAAATACACACTGTGATTTAGAGGTGATAACAGAGTCTTTTTATCTATACAAGTATTGAATACCCAAAAGACAAATACATATTCATAATTTAGGTACATCCCATCATTCCTCACTTCGTATGGTAATTAGTTCAAAAGCTATTAAGCACACGTAGTTTGTTCCTCAAAATGAATCGGTGGTCCCTTTCATGGGGAGGGGTTCCAAAATGAGGAAATAAATGAAGTCTTCCTGGTTCTGAACTTTCTACATTTTCAATGCAAATATGACAAATGAACCCATTGGTAGAACTCCCATTCCCCATCTTCAATTGGTTTCAGAACAGAGGTGGCCTACAATTGTCTTATGTTCCTAAAAGCTATTTATGAGTTTCTATATTCTTCATGATAAACCCAGCTAAGCAAACATGATGTTGACAAGCAATCAATTATTAGTTAACTACTAACTCTTAACTTCAACAAGGCCTACCTATTTATTTTGATAAACTCTAATAAGGCTTATCTCTAACTAAAACCTCAGCTCCTCTAAAATCCCTAAATTTCTTTAAAGTTTATGTCTCAGGGGGCCCCCCCCAGAAAGCCCACCTACACGGCCCCTCCCCTCAACTGGTCTGGGAAACATTTCCTCTGAGAGAAGTGGAAAAAATCTGTTTATTTACCAGGGAAAGCACCCCCCAGCACAAAAAATGAACAATACCAGATGACAAAACTCAATCGCCGCTCTGAAGAGACAACAAATTCAGAAAGTCTCTCCTGTGGATGCTTGCTCTGTTATCAATCCCTCCGGCACTAGGAAAGGCTGCTGCCCAGAGTAGGCCCCCATAGGCCACAAAGTGCAAGCTCTCAGTGCTCTCCAGGTCCCAGTCTGGAGCAGGTTTGAACAGTTCCAAGAAAAGGGAAAGAAAAAAGACAGTCCAGGGAAAACTCTGCCTCAGCCAGCTAAACCAACTGAAAAGCAAAGAACACTCTGTTCTGCTCCATCAGTGCCCAGACAACACAGTGCAGCACAGAATGTGGAGCAGTGTTGCTTTTAGAAGAGTGAGTGCAGCCTGTGATAACAAACTCCGTACTTCTTCTTCTCCCCACCTTTGCTCTCAGAAGCAGTCTTGAAGGCAGAGAATATAATATCCAGCATTAACAGAACAGATGGCTGGGGATACAACATCATAAAGTCACCCTAAGACACTGCTCTACTGAGATATGTCACCAGACTATGCTAAGACAAAGTTTTGGAACTGCTAATTAAAATTCTACTATCACAGTGAAGCTGAGGAGGAAACACAGCTCACTCCAGTTACCTTGTGGCATGCCAATACTTCCTTTCAATCACAATGGTTTTCGTCTTTAAGTCCGTGACATCACAGGCATAATTCAATATCTTTTGGGCAGGAAGGAAGATATTCTTCTTCTCATTATACTGATGGGTAAGCTGAAATGCAAAGCAGTTAATTCAAAGTGAAACAGCGATAAAGTCAATAGTAAAACTCACCACAGTTTTGTTTACCAACCCAAGTCCTTACGATCCCAAAATACAAGAACAGCTGTAAAAGCCTTGTGGTTTCTTAATTTTTTCCTATACCTACATGGGAGGGTAAGGGATAAATGATCCCAAACAATGGTAATCCACAACAAAGCATTCTTGACATCATATTCAGCTTTTGCATAGCGAGCTCTTCACCTGATCAAGTTATTCCATTGCAATAGTTTGGGGAGTATCTTAGAGGGCTGCCTGTTGTTGGTTTAAACCATCTTGATCATTCAGGAACCCAGTAGCAATGAGAAAGTTCAAAATAAGATAGTGCTACACATTGATTTTCCTATATGACAGACATATTTCTACAAGACAGAAGGCTGACCTAATGCTTCCCTACAACATGGCTGAAGTGGCATCCTGTTCCCCATAGGTTTTTCAGTTTAATTTTAGCAGCTTTCTTACTAGATTAATGAGCTGAACTAACTCAAAAAGGAATCAGATAAGTGCCAGAGCTTTAAAACAAACAACAACAACAACAACAACAAAAAAGATGCAAAATGGTGATTTGTGGGTGCGTTTGAAAACAGAAATTTTTTTGTATTTTTCATAGAGACATGGCATTCTCTAGAATGATATTGCTCCAACGGTTTGAGTTTGGTTTTCTTTTTCCCCCTCAATTGTAAATGTTATGCATTCTTTTTGGCCATTTCAGTAAATAGATTTTCTGATACGTGTGAAAGACAGTCTAAAGTTCCCCTCATTTGCCTCACGACCATTCCCAGGACAGACCCTGGGACCCTAAAGACACCGATGGGAATTCTGGCCTGCCAGTAATGGATGAACACCAAAAATCCTGAGGCCCCTGAGCAGAATTCTGGCCTGCCAAGTGATTGTTCACAGCTGTGTCTTCAGTGACTGCTTCTAGCAGGGCCTGCCAAAGGGCGACCCGGCCTATATGCTTGCACCTGCTTCACGACAATAGACCAGGAATTTTCCCACCTCTTGGCCAGATGAACTTGCTGGGGCAACTTGGTAGCCCCCCCATGGAAAATCCTTCATCTCCACTACCAGCGTGAGGCACCGAGGTTGAAGCCCCCCTACCAAGGACTGAGACTGAGACACCTGTAATTCTGATGCAGGGGTGCTGGCCTGACTGAAGCAGGATGCCTGCTGAGTGTTGCCTACAGATGTGTTCACCGGACCTAGACTGGTTTCCCCCAGAAAGCAGTCCTGAAACAGTGGGTCCCACTCACTGCTGATACTGACTTATCCTGCTGAGAACATGGACTGTCTGTACCCGTCTTCAATATCTTTTTCCCCCTCAGCAATTTCAATAGACTTCTTCTTCTTCTTGATTGTATCTCAGCCATTTCAAGATTCTGTTTCCCCCCTCAGCAATGGACTATAATAGAACCTTGAGTTAACCAGGACTTTGAGATCTTCCCAACGTGACTAGGCAAACTCTATCAGCTGGACTAAGAGGACTTAGTCTCTCCATGTTTGGTAGCTATACTCCTCTCTCTTTCTCCCCCTCTTTTTTATTCTTTTCCTCTCCCTGATTCCTTTCAGGCATTTGCTGTGGTCATTCTATAAAGGTGCATTTGTTTGGATTGATACTGCAATCCCCTTTCCAGGTTGTCTGTTGCACTCCGAGATCAGTTAACCAACCAACCAGTTAACCAACCCCTTGGTATCAGCGGATCGTGACAATACCTTCTTTCAAGCTGACATTGGTTCTAGTCCATATAAGCACACTGGTAGGTAAAAGTAGACTCTAAAAGATAACATTCAAAATGTATTTCCCTTGTCTTCCCATTAAAGCAAGTGAAGAAAGCAGACAGGAGATCTTCAGATAACATGCTATGCAAATTGAAAAGATTCTGTCCTTATTTGAAGCAACTGAGAAACTCACACAATGAAATACAGTTCAGACAGATCGAAGGGTCACAGATGATGTCAAATCTGTACTTTCAATGTTTGAATGAAGCAAGATTTCTTGAAGTACAATCCTATAAAATGAAGGTGAGTTTGCAGAAGCAATTGAACTGGGTCTGTTTTATAAACACAATGTTTTCTAAGTAACTGAGGATTCAGGAAGGCAACCTTGGAATTTAAAGGATTTAGAAAGATACAAATACCAAGACTGGCAGTTCATTAGCTTTAACAGTCTCTTCAAATAAGATCTATTTTTAACTTCTTCTTGTAGTAGGTCTGAAGACATTAGGAATGATGCAATAAAACAAAACAAACAACAAACCAAAACAAAACCAAAACAGCTTTCTCAAAAAGCTTGGAGAAACCAGAGAAATTATGATTTTTAGGGGTTAAGTAGTCCTTTAAAAGTTGTCTCTGGGAAAAGAGATAAAAAACCACTAATTGACTGTGGAGTATATTCCAAACCTGTCCTGAAGCATGTAAGGGACAAGAGCCTGTAATAAAACTACTATGCTGGGTTCATCTGTTAAAAGCATTCCAGAATGGTTGAAATTATCAATCACATAATGTGGGATTAAAAAAAAAAAAAAAAAAAAAGAAAAAAAGAAAAAGAAAAAAGAAGAAAGCATAGAGAAAAAAATATTTTGAACATGTTTTCCCATTCCCAGATGGCATAACAGCTTTATTTCATTTTGTTCCTAAGACTGATTAATAGCTTATGAAGTGTTTTACAATTGAGAGTGAGAGTGTTCACACTAACCATACAATTTGGATGGATCTCTTTTACTTTGCACAGCAGCAGATACGGTTTAGCACTCCACAGTTCAGTCCCCGAAAGTGAATGGGTGTGGCAGATTTAACCTAAC
This sequence comes from Molothrus aeneus, assembly GCF_037042795.1. Lineage (NCBI taxonomy): Eukaryota > Metazoa > Chordata > Aves > Passeriformes > Icteridae > Molothrus > Molothrus aeneus. The sequence continues at coordinate 4,989 of NW_027099049.1, read as the reverse complement.
TGGCCAGTCCACCAGAATGCTTAATTATCTTGGAAAATGCTTTGCTCTGTCTCATTATCTGGACATGTCTCTCTAGCTCCGCTTTGAGCTCCTTGATCTTTCATCTACAGGATGAGATCCAATTTAGCTTAGCAAGGACATAGCCTTTCAAAACCACATCTTTTATCTTCTGCATTCATACAAGTACATTTCTACTGCAGGGAACCCTGTGGAAGATCCTAGTTGTTTTGTTTCTCAGATAGTTGTTGCATAAAAGAGCTCTTCTTTTAATTTTTTCCCTGCTAAAGTATAGGCTCTGTACTTAACTGATTGTGATGCTAACTCATTATCATCTATTCTTCAGTCGTACAGAGTAGGCAGCAAAGTTTTCTTCTGAAGACATTCATTTAATGAGAAATGCTGAAGGTCTGACTTTAGTTGCAAAGGTCACCGATTGACCGGTTGCAAAATTGTTAAGTCTAGTAAGAGCAGGAAAAGTGTGCTGTTGCTGTGCCTGTAAATGTCGTGTCAGCTGCTGTTGGGATAAAAAGCATGAGCATAAGAAAAGATATCTGCATGGATAGAAAAGAAATTTGTTGTGATTTCTGCACAAGAGGAAGTATGAAGCACTTATTTCAGTGGCTAAGACAGTATCATCATTGGGCCAGTTCTCTTCAACATCTTTTGAACAACCTGGACACAGCACTTGAAGGAATATTAAGACAGTTTGCCAAAGACACTAAATTGGGAGGAGCTGTGAACTAACTCCCTTGAGGGCACAGAGACCTTGCAGAGAGATCTTGCCAAATAGGAGAGATGGGCAATTCTTGCTGGCCGGGAGTCTATGCACAAATCACAAAAGGGGCGGGACTGCTGGGGACGGCGTCTCAAGCTGGTTTTTTTCCAGCATCAGTCTCATGACATGGTGATGACAATGGGAAGCTGCCAGCAGCTCACGTCCCCAGCAGCAGACAAAGAACTTAATGTTACAACTTACTTGAAAAGTTTTTTGACCAATCACACAAAGCAAAAGCATATTGACAGTACTTCTGTCCAATCACTATAAAGACATGTACCTGGGCTTAGAACGATGCTCGCTTCTTTCGAATAAAAGACCTGCTTGTAAGCCTTAAGATACAACGCACAGAGCTCCATTATTAAGCTTAGAACTACCTAACATCGCACTAGATATACTTTGCTGTAGCTTAGGGAGTTATTCTAGACAAGCATTAATACACAGACCATTGTTCCATTTGTCCTTACTTTTCTACTTCTCATCTAATTTTTCTGCTGACAAACCTTATGACTACTGCTTAGCTCCAATGACAGTTCTGCTGTCTCTGAGGCCTTCCTTTTGCAGCTTTCCCAAACCCCTCTGTTTTTGAGGATTCCCACAGGCAATCACCAACCAGATGGAGTGGAACAAGGGCAAGTGCTGGATTCAGCACCTGCAACAGGGCAATCCTGGTGGGTGTATAGACTGGGGAGGGAGCAAGAGGCTGGGAGAAGCACTGCAGAAAGGGACCCAGGCTCCTGGCCAATGGCAAGCTGAATGTGCATCAGCAGTGCCCTGGCAGCCAGGAGGGCCAAGCCTGTCCTGGGGTGCATCAGGCACAGTATCACCAGCTGGGCAAGGAAGGGGATTGTCTTGCTCTGCTCTGCTCTGCTCTGCTCTGCTCTTCTCTGCTCTGCTCTGCTCTGCTCTGGGGCGGAATCACCTTGGTATTAGAAAGTCCTCAAATGAGGTCTACAAAGACAGGACTCAAAGAAATGGCATGCAGCTGAGTCAGGGGAGGTTTAGGTTGGGTATCCGGAAAAAGTTTTTAACCAGAGAATGGCTGGGCACTGGAAGAGTCTTTCCAGGGAGTGGTCACACCATCACACCTGTCTGAGTTTGGGACATTGCTCTCAGGCATATGGTGTGATTCTCAAGGATGGCCCCAGGCAGGGCCAGGAGTTGGACTGATGATGATCCTGATGGGGTCCTTCCAATTCAACAGATTCAATGACTCAATGGTTCTGTCCTGGCCACTCAAGGTATATTGCTTGGTCTCATCAGATTTTGATCTGCTCTTGTTGGTCAGACTTTGTCCCTACTGGCTAATGATATTTATCACAAAAGACAAAGTGCCTTTTCTCAATTTTCTCAAGCAATTGGAACATGCGCCTTAGAATCCTAAAAAAGTCTTTTCTTTGAAACAACACTGTAGTGTTTTTCAGTGCCCAGTAGTCTTTCCAGATCTTAAGGAGAAAGAAGGCAAAATGAGGGGACGTATTACAATGAATGATTGTCAATTTTCCGGTTCTTTAGCAGTATATTTGTACTTCCACTATTCTTTGCTGTAAAATCATGGTTTTCTATAGTATCCAATTTTCTAGCAAGACACATTTCTGCAACTGAGCCCATCAGTCATTGTGAAAATATATTGTCAAAAGTACAAAACATATGAATAGGCAGTGACAAGTGAGGGAAAAAAGAAGTATGAGAAGCAGCTGCATGATACTAAAGTGAGACAAGAAGGAGGAGAAGGTGCTCCAGTTGACACAGCAAAGAATCCCCCACAGTCCCTGGAGGACATCATCATCAAGCAGGTTGTCTCCCAGCAGTCCCTGGAGAACCGTGGAGGAACACAATGGAGCTCGTGGGGTGCTCCATTGCACAGCAGGTGAATGTGCTTTGAAGGAAGCTGCAGCTTGTGGAGGGAGGGAGGGCCAGAAAAGCATCCTTGACCTCTTGGAAGAGTGGAAGAGTACGTGCAAATCTTAAACAGCTGCTAACTCTAATCTATTCTCTTTCCACTTCTTGTCTTAGGTAAGTAAGAAGACAACCCAAGAATTAGAAGCCTAAATTCTTTTGCTTGAGGCTCCCATTCTTTCTGCCATTCTCTTAAAATTTAGTTTGAAGTAAAACTCATGATAAAGTTCTTAAGGCTTGATGTTCAGGCTTGTTTCAGAAAATAGGGAGTGCAAATAACTCTTGTCACTGTCATTTTTTTCATAGAAGGAAAAAAGGGAAATTACTGGTTTTCAAGGACTTACAGAAATCCATTGGTAACGGTGGTGAGACTGAAGAGTTTAATTAATCTGAAAAGAGAATGTCGTGGAGCTACCTCAGCGCTGTACAAGTTTTTTTACCAGGAAGTCTAGACTTTTAAACAGACTAAGGACACAATAGTTATCTCTGGGAATATTTTAGTATGTATAGTACATTCATCTTTAAATAGTTCTATCTGTTTGACAGTTATGACTTAGGCTTTAAATTTGATGTGAAAAGAAATATTTGTGATTCAGATCATTTCCATTTCTGAAGCATTTCAGTTGTTGACTGTTTTTGCTGTCTCCTGAGGGCGGGAAAATAGTCTTTGTACCAATACTGAAACAAACTAGATGGAAAAATTTGTTTTCCTCATTCTTTTCTGTCTATTTGAACAGGCACAGCAGCAAGACCACTGCTATGCGTCTGAGTGGCCCTTCCACTCCTGGAGGACAAACTTGTAGTGGCTAGTATGTTATTTGCACACATTTCTGATGCCGGCTGTTAACTGTTGTGCAGAAAGATCTGTCAACCTTTTTCACAGGAGGACACTTCTGAATTGCTTCACTTGTCTCTGAAGCAGAGAACTAAGCTGGCACTCCATTTCTGAGATCTTGCTGCGTTAGCCCCCAAACCCATTTCTTTCAAATGCCTTTTACTTTCAACCAAAGCACTTCATTACTTCATGATGTAATCTCTTGTTCTTAATGTTCGGGGGATTGTTTTAGACTGATAAGACCATATTGCAGTAAGCAGGTAGAACATCTATCTTAAGCAGTATCCATCACTTGGCTTTGGTTCATGTATCATAACATCTGCAAGGAATGTCATTTACAATCAATGGATGGGCTGGGGTAACGGGCCACAGGTTTAGGAATCTTTCTCCAATTAATTTTGCGTTAAAATTTAGCTCTTATCATTTCAATTGTGTCTTTATTAAAACAATCATCTATTTATTACCTGTACCACAATGAACTGTGTACCTGTACCACAGTCAACAGGGGTTGAGCATCCTACAACAATTCCAAGAAGAAGAATGGTCTGAGCCCCCAGTGCAGCACATGAAGTCTGTCATCAAGTCAGAGTCCCGCAGGCGTTTTCTCAGCCTGGAGAAGAGCAGACTCTGGGCAAATTGTTAGAGCAGCTCTCCAGCAGCTGAAGACAGCCTACCAGAAGGAGGCAAGTGAGCTACACAAGGGCACGGAGCAATAGGAAAAGTGTGGATGGCTTTAAAACCTGAAGAGTATAGGTTTCCTTTGGCTATTGGGAAGAAATTCCTTGCCAAGATGGTTGGGAGACACTAGAACATGTTGTGGGTGACCAATTCCTGGAAGTGATCAAGGCCAGCTTGAATGGGTCTTTGGAGCTTAAGGCGGTCTAGTGGAAGGTGTCCCTGACAATGACATGGTGGGGAGGAGGTAGGTGAATTTAAGGTCCCTTCCAAAGCCAACCATTCCATTATTCTATGGTAATCATTCTGTACAGTAGCAGTAAGAAGTTGAAGCTAGAAATAACATATTCATGCTGAGAAACTGCTATCCAATGAGTTGAACTGTTTGGGTCACACATTTATGTGCCATTTAGCAATACTATATCTAATATCTAGTCCTCGCTCTTTATCATACACGCAAGTATTTTATCATCTTTAACGTTTCTGACATTTGGGAATTTTCTTCCCTTCTCTTTCTTTCTTTCTTTCTTTCTTTCTTTCTTTCTTTCTTTCTTTCTTTCTTTCTTTCTTTCTTTCTTTCTTTCTTTCTTTCTTCTTTCTTTCTTTCTTTCTTTCTTTCTTTCTTTCTCTTTCTTTCTTTCTTTCTTTCTTTCTTTCTTTCTTTCTTTCTTTCTTTCTTTCTTTCTTTCTTTCTTTCTTTTCTTTCTTTCTTTCTTTCTTTCTTTCTTCTTTCTTCTTTCTTTCTTTCTTTCTTTCTTCTTTCTTTCTTTCCCCCTTTCCCCCTTTCCCCCTTTCCCCCTTTCCC